>NC_140670.1:25510021-25692521 GCF_054131305.1 Coturnix japonica | reverse complement strand
AATGCCTTTATACACTTTTAATAAAGGCCTGGCATGTACACTTGGTAGCACATATATCAACACTGGAAGATTCAAAACAGATTCAACATATGGGCCGCGGTCACAAGTATATTTTCAACAAGAGATGCTTTATCACGATCTTGATGAAAACGGAATTGTTTTGAAGAAGCAGAAAAGAAAGTTTAATTTAAAAAAAAAAAAAAAAAAAGAAAGTTAAATAGTGTGTTGGATTCACATCAGATATCACACATCTTCTAGGTTGCTCTCTTTTACAACTACCGTTCCTAACCAGGTTACATCTATTACAATGATTCATGATCAGTAGTTACTCACAGGAGACAGGTTCACTTTCTACATCGTTGGTCTGCGCTTTACTTATATTCTATATCACATAAGGTCTGGTACTGCTTGATATTCATACACCCCACATAGCACAAGAAAAGTGCAAAGATCCCCTTCAGCTCTCTAAACTCTTGCAGCTTACATACCAATTGCCTGGGGTAGAATTGGACACATTAGGCCTTTTGATACTGGAGCAAGCCCTCCCCCAAACGAATATTAAGATTCCAAAAACACTCAGATAAAGAAAGAAAAAAAAAAAAATAGAAGAAAAATAATCAACGCCACATGCCATCGACTATGCCATCAATAATACAAAGTATTTTACACCACTTGCACCTGAGTTGAATAGTGGAAAAGAGAGGGAGACTCTGTCAGTGCAAGAGAATGATTCATGTGACCACTTTGTCTTAATTACTCAGAACAAGCAGTTTGTTGCCGCTTAGTGCAGAACAAAGATATCAGCGTCTGTGGATGGAAAAGAAAATAGCCACTGCGGTGGTGAGGATGACGAAGACTGCCAGAACAACAATCAAAATTCGGTTTTGGATGATCCTGGAAAAAAGCAGAAGAGAGAAAAAAAACACCACAGTGAAAACAGTGGAAGACATATTAAGCAATATAAAGAGGTACAATGGTAGCTATCGCAGAGAAAAGGCACAGGGCTACAAATTTATGTTTTCTGACACCATTCTGCATATCTTGACTGTTTTCTTTCTTTTCACATTTCTATTTAATTTGACTTTGGGATTGAAGAAACATTGAACCTTTCCTTAATTATGCACACAGATACACACAGAATAACTGCAGTGTGTCATGCTACTATTAACATTAACCTTCTAAAACAAATTACATCATCAGTTCTCAGTTGATGCAGTCCGTGCAGGGTACTCTATAGTAGTAAATACCATTACATTTTAAAAGCTATTCTCAAAGCTTTTTTTTGTTGTTGTTGTTGTTTTTAATCTGAAAGGAAATGATTTATTAATTTTCAAGGGGGTTTATTAGGGCACAATGTTTCAAGGAAAGACATGTCAGTGAGGTACTTACTTGCACTAAAATACCAAGGGAAAAGTATTAAAGGTAGTTTTGAAGAAAAGGATGATATAAAGAAGCAAGTGTCAAACTGTGAAGCTTAAGTTGTAAACGCATCTCCCGTCTCTGTAGCATACCTTTACTTACAGTAACAGGCAATTGTTGCATTTACTGTTTAGCATAAGAAAGTGGAAATTGGTGATATTAAAAAGCTACTAGAAGTAGTACGCTAATACTGTGTAATCATTTCTGGGAGAAATCCCTGCTTCTAAAATCAGACATCACATGTCTCCAGATTTGGCCTGAAATTAATAGGTCATTTAAAATGGATAAATCAATTAACAATGGAATTCGAGGTATTTTACAGAAGGATTCTGAACTGTAAGAAGCCAGTGTTTGTTATTCTGTTCTCACAGAAGAGGAAGGGTATTTTCATAGGCTCTCTGCGACACAGGAACTTTTACAAGATGTATTTGTACATGAACCATATCATCAGAATTGGAGAGAGACAGCAAAAAACCAAACCCAAGCCAACAACAGAAGAACCCCGAGTTATTTTTGTTCTTATTTTGTTGTGGGTATTTTTTTTTTCTTGTAGTGCTTCTGTAAAACAGAACAAAACAAAGCTTTTAATGACCAAATAATGGTAAAAGTAAAAACTGTGTATTGTGAAATGTACTGAGTGCAAGGCTCAGACTTGAGGAGCAGGAATGCAATGTGTAAAATCTGAGCATATTTCATGCAGTGAGAGGGGCGAGAAACTAGAGAGCAGAGGGGAGTTTTCCTTGGAAAGGGTTTTTCATTTGGATGTGGGTGGATATACATATAAATTATATTGGAAAGCGGAAGGAAAAATGCAGTTCTAACCTACTCCAGTTCCCTCCGTGCTTACCCCCCACCTAAAGAAAAAGCAGCAAATGGATGGATGCAAACTGTCACATCAGACAGACACCCTCCCCTGTGACACTCTAAAAGGACTAGCTCTCTATCCTCCTGACAGGTTACAAAATGATCACATTTGCTGACACGTCTTCCGCAAAACTGCTTTAGTGTTTGTGTCCACTTTCCTAGCAGGAGATGAATGGGCTGCTTTGTCCTCATTTATCACTTAAAGCTGAACTAAGATCTGTCTCGTTTATTTTTCCCTTCCTCACTAGAAAGGCTCAACCACAGCATTAATTCTTTTGCGATGACAGCTAATTCAAACTTAACAGGCAATATTTACTCTGCCAAAAGGATGAGGAGGAGGGAGGGATGTTTCTCACTCTTAAGAAAGAAAGAAAAAGAAAAAAAAAGAAAAAAAGGAAAAAAAACAACACCCAAAAACTAGTGGGCTAACAAAATAAAGCTAATTAAGGGCTTTTGGTTCTTGTTGGTTTGCACTCCAGTTTAACACCTGAACTTACAAGCTTCCATTCTGTGTCGAGGTGTGACATTCTCTGCCAAACACCTGATAACAAACGATCCGCCCAGGCAAATGCATGAAAACCAGAACATATATTTACTCACCCTCATCACTCCTGAAAAGATACTCAGCAAAACTGAGACTCAGCAGTGAAACAGATTAAAAGCATGAAAAGTTTTAAAACATTCAGCCTTAAGTAATACACAGTGCAGCTGGCTTGACAACCATTTTATTTGTGGGATGTGGGCCCCAAGGCATCCATAATGCTAATTTACAAAGGATTAACTGTGAGTGAAACTCGCTTAATCTAACACATAGTTAAGCAAAAGCATACATAACATACATAGTGTTTAAACCAACTCCTGTCTCTGGCCCATCGGAAGAGCATTTCATCATCTGAGATTTAAAATTACAAAAAAAAATTAGAAGAAAAAACAAAAGATACCAAATCCTCCAAAAATGTTATTTTTAATACTCTGTCAGTGCAAACCCCATTGCAAGTTTATTTAATTGGTGTCCACATCTCTAAAATCCTCATCAAGAGAGCACTGAGCGAGGCAAGCTGCCACCTGTATCTGCTAATTGAAGGTTCACTTACAGCGAGAATCTAGGAAATACATATCAAAGTTCTATTTCTAGGAATCTGAATTAGTCTGCACACTGCAGCAAAAGAATATCATATTAAAAGGAACAAATTAATCATGAAATAGGATGGATGTTATCAACAGACTCCTACACTGAAGCATTATATACTTTTAATATTCAAGCCCACAGTTAAAGATTAATTTTATATCTTTTTTTTTTTAAAGAATAACATTAAGTTTTACTGTTTCACTTTCAAGAGAGGAAGTAAGAGTGTGGATGGGGCTCCAAGGGAGGCAGCCAGCAGCAGGATGGACCCATCTAAGAGTGAGCAAGTGGGGTGTGTGAGGCTGATGCTGGGGGCAGCCTGTTCAGGTGGAGCACACCAGTTCTGGACGTCAGCACATTTCCTATCTCCAAGTCAGTAGGCAAGAGCAGCCCCATTGGAGTAAAGAAAATATCAAGAGGAAAGGGGGATTGGAGTGATAGATAGACTGCAGTCAAGCCAGCTCACAGCGGTAGAACAATGGTTGGCATTGGCAGGACCCATCTGTAGAGGAGCCTATAGTACTGTCACAGCCAGACACTGCCAGTGGGCATTGCTCTAGGCAAAGCAGCAAGGAATTTAAGTGGGGGAGGGAGTGATCATACCAAAGAGGAAGAAAATGGAGCCTAATGCTCACTACAAAAAATCCCAAAGGCTAACATGCTCACAAGAAGCAGATGATATTCTTTTATCTCTACTACACCTTAAATTCAACAAAATCTGGTGAACGAGGAAGCCCAGTTTCTTCTTTGAAAATGCAAAGCATGTTTACAGGGTAAATAATTTAAGAAAGAATACATACTTGAAAGAAGACACCCATTGAAACATCCATGGCTAAAATGCCTGAAGGCAAAAACTTGTGCATTTGCATGCTGCATTTTATTAAGTTAGCACACTGTAGCTTTAAAAGAATGCATGGCCAAATTAAGAGGAATGTGTGACTGAAACATCAAGGATTCCTCAAGTTTACATTATGAATCATAGTACTGTTGATATGAGATGAATTAACCATTTAGTCGATGCAGCTTATGCACTGAATTCACACCAAGTTCTGCAGGAGCCCGGCGTGCTGGAGCTCGTTAACAGCCAATATCTGCTGCTCCTTTCATACTTGGGACTCCAAGAGCACAAGGGCTCATTCTGCTTTTAGTTAGAAGAGATGAAAAATCTGCACTTTTAAACCAAGCTCCATCTAGTTTATCATGGACAGCAGCCCAAAACATTTGGGTGCAAAACCACATAGAAACAGTAACTAAAGCAGATGCAAGGGTAGCAATTAAGCGTTGCATGGGAAGAGCATGCTGGATGAACATTCTGGGCTATCAGTGCAGAAAGTGCATCCTGCTCTTGTTCAGTTTCTTCTGCTCCTCCTTTCTAAATGCCTGACCCAACTTCCTGGCTTCCCACCACTGGAGCTGCCTCTGGAGCTCATGTCAGCTGTGTTCTACAGCTGATCTGCAACATGGGCTGATTTCTTTCCTGGGGAAAGGGATCACTTGCTCTCACATACATGGGGACCACTGCTTTGGAGAACAAGTCCCATAGCAATTTCCAAACACTGTCATCCTTGGCAAATCTCCCATACTCATTCCACGCCAGATGTTGTGCTTCCTTTCCACACTGCAAAAATCCAAATGATTCTACCTTCTCCGTAGCTTCACACACACACACACACACACACACACAATGGCTCTAATTCTGTTTGTGCCGTGTTTAGATCTGTGCCTTATAAACACAAAGCAGTTCCCCAATAAGCTTTTGCAAACCTTACATTAAGGATGCCAACCGTGTTTAAACCTTTTTACAAACCTGCATTCATTAGCAGGGAAGTGCACGACATCTATATGGGTTCAGCCTGATGTCTTGCACATGTCTTAGTGCCTGATTGACCAGCACTGAATAATGATGCCTTGCCATTAAGCACTGATGGTACAATAACAATTGTCATGAAAATTAGCAATCATGGTAACATGTTAACTAAATACAGATATAAACGAACCGGTGCAGACTCTGGGTGCATCAAGAGTTTCGTGTGCTTAGCTTGAAATAATGAAGACTATAAATAAAATACTGCAAAAATGTCTTACAGAAGCTCAACTCTGACACTAATACAAATAAAAAAAAAAAATAATGCAAAAGGCTTGGGGGATCAGTTAGCACACATTCATTACAACACAGCTCTTTATCCTTAAAGAAAACGTCTTGAAAAAGAGTGTCCTCAAGAACACAGACTGATTGATGACGGAGCACTGTCCAACAGTGTTGCACTGTAATACATGCATTTAAGATTTAACTAGAAGTGATTCTTATGAGCTTATTGGGCAGAAAGGCTTCTTCTTTGTATGCAGGAACACATTTTAGATGGTCACTTTGAATTACATTTTGGATACCCTTTCATTTGTAATCTGCAGGTTTTGCTAACATGGAAAAAAAGGAAAGGTGCATATAAATCGGTGATGACTTTTAAATGCCCAGTATTCATGATTCAAACAAGCACAAAGTATAGGTCTGGTCACACAGGCAAATACATACCAGTATTTGTGAAATAAATATCAGCAAATGTGAAATTAAAAGTCATACAGCCATACTCAATTACCTTCTGGGATAGACACCATTATTACTATATATAAGGACATCCTTGTTACTATCTATCAGGAGCTTTCAGATCGAAGCAGTAGAGCCAACACTGGGGAATAAAATGTTACGATTGGTAAAGCAAAGCCTTAGATACATAATGATAAATCTCTAAGTTCAGGGTATCTGGGGGCTGTTCAAGTAACTATTCATCTTTCCCATCTTTAGGTTTAAGAATGCTTTTCTTAAATAAAGGCAGCTGAAAAGAACTAGACAGGCTGTGGGAAAACTTAAAGATGTGGCAACCTACTGAAATAAAAGTGTAAGAGAAATATGCCTAGCAAAATTACAACTGGTTGGAAATTTCTGACTTGAGATGTTACATCATTAACAACACTAATTAGAAAACAGAAATTCTATCAGTGAAAAAATACCAGAAGAACTTGCATACAACTCCTTAACCCTCTTTGAGTTGATGCTGGAAAAAGTACTTGGGAAATTCTTGAGGCTTTTTCCTCCCTCAATTCTGAAAATAAGGCCAAGTTCTTTGTGTTCTTCAGGTGAGCAGAATCAATTCCATTGTAATTGACATTGCATATTTTAAAGTGAAAAGGCTCTGCAGGGTGGCAGAGAGTGAATAGGACTCCCCTTACTTCTTGCCAAAAAGGCCATGCTGCCTGGGCTCCCTCCAGTCTGGAGACCCACCATTCCCAAAAGGAGCCCACAACACAGTCCCTGAATTCCCTAGTGAAGGAGTCTCTTCTTGCCCTTGGGCAAGTGGTTCTACTTTCTTATGCGTAAATCCTTGTGAAAATCCATTAAAATTGCTGAAAACTGAGCAGATAATGAGATTAAAGACTCAGAAGCGGAGAATAAAAGAAGATGACATTTTTCTAGGAAAATAGCAGGGTTTTTTGAAGGAGATGGGCCTTACAAGGTGACTAAGATGTTGTTGGTAAGTCTGAGGATTTGTGCAGAGATACATGCTCTAGTTTAAAGATCAGTCTTAAGGACCAGAGCCATGTACTTACAATAACGTGGATACCAATCTCTAGTTATAATATTACACTCAAACCACATCAATGTCATTCCACCTGGGCCCTGAATAAATGAATGAGTCATTTAATAAAAGGTGCAGGAAGGTAGACACACTATCCAACTTTAAACGTCCAAATTACATCTAGCTAATCTCTCTCAGCTCCCTTTCAATATGAACCAGAGTCCTGCTCTGAACTGCCTTCTCTTTTTCCTGTTCATATACACACCTCAGGAGAACAAGTCAGCTAAGTAGCTGGCTCAGTTAGGTGCACATTAGGTAGGAATGAACTCCCTTTTGACAGGGATTTTGGAGGAGCAGAAGATGGGAACCAGGCTCAAGGAACTATATATTGTCACCTTCTGACAATCTTACCATTAAGACTGTAAAGAAAAACAAATGTTACGGTATTTGGTAGTTAAAACACTTACTGAGATAACTAATTCTAAGCAGAAATCTTGTAATAGCTTCCAAATGTAGCATAAGTGTATGAACAGCACTGGAATATTTTATTTGGTGTTATTTGGTGGCCATCAGGATCATGACTATCATAGCTTGCATGAGTTCTGTCTCAGAGAGCTGGCGATCTCAGGAGATACAAATAGTACACAGGAGACCACAAGAATCTGATGGGAATAAGTGGATGACAGCTTGATTGAAGTGGCCTGGGAAGGCAAGATATCAACAGAAATATTTGAAAGATAAATATATGAAGACTTCAGCGTGTAAAGTGCAAGAATTCAGAAAGCCTGGGGGAGGACCTCATGGACTATAGGAGCTAGGATGTAACAGCAAGAGGAAGGATACTGCATATCTTTGACTAGCCGGGGTTTTACTCACTGCCCACTTTTAGAACATACGGGGAGGTATTTGTGAAGGATGAAAAGCTCCCTTCTGCTTCTGAGAGTCCCTGACAGAGAGCATTTCTCTGCATTACCCTCAGTGACACAACATCAGATTTCTCCTGTCCCCATGTCTGTTCCTTCCATGGAGGGAACAAATTAGTTTATTACTGTCATTAAGGGGAACAGCGGGTGGCTTCCAGGGCCATGCAAACTCCCCAACCAAAACTGGATGGAGATTAATTCATTTCATGCAAAGCAGAGCTAACACCAGATCTCTCTGGCAATTCTAGAGGAAGCTCACATATGCAGCGGCAACTGCAAGTGGAAGGAGTCAAGGTTACATTAATCTCCAACCAGCCTTTCTCAGGGTACTGGAGTATCAAGAAGAACGAATGATATATTTAGTCACCTGAGCATGACTAAGAACCATAGGCCTCAGCAAACATTACAAGTGCTTTAGAAGGAGCTCTGAGGGAGGGCAGATAGCCCAGCTGTTGGAGTAATGGCATTCTTCAGCACACTGGCTGCATGTGGCCGTAGTTCCCCAAATGGAAAATAGGAAAAAAAACCCACACAACCAAAACCCTAACCCCAACCCCCTCAAAGCTTAAGCAATTACTTCTTCAACAGATGAAACGTATGCAAGCTGTAAAATGACAAGAACATACATGATCACACATTGGCTTTCACAATAAATACAGTTAAGTTTACATTCTGGCCAATTTAAGGAAAGAAAAAATTTCTAAGTCTGCATTTTATCAACTTTCATAACCATTTGATTGCACATAATATATATATATGTATATACATCTTATACGGATAAAAGGAAGCAACATCTTTCACATTGCCTCACTTTAATAACTACAGCTTTTAGGTGTGGTGAAGCTGGAGACTGGACATCATTTTGTTTATATTGCTTTCTCCTTATCACACTATATTTGACTGGGCGTCTTTTTGTATAGAAAGTTTGCTACAATTGTCTTAACAATGTTGACCTCTTTTGTAAAAACCTGAAGGCACCTGCAGCTATTGTTCCTGAAGATGTGCTCTCCAAAATGTTACCATTTCATGGCACCTCTTGAATGATAGAATAGAATTTTTTTTGGTATATATTCTTCTTTTTTTCTTTTCTTTTCTTTTTTTTCTTGTCTTTTTTTTTTTTTTTTTTCTTCCCCAAATGCTATAAAAGAAAGGAAAACAATCATGGCTAAGGCCATTTGTGAGATGGCATTAAAAGAGCCTACTCTGAGACAGATAAAAATAATGAGAATCTTTCTGTCAAGAAGGATTTAGAAAATATCACTAGCATTATTAAAATTTAATTTTTTACTGTGCTTTTTGGTTCCCCCTTTTCCAGTGATAATGAGCAGGACTGCACACCTCCACATTGCTAGTACTTGTTTTGAGCAATAAATTCAGCCTTCCAGTCTGAAGACATTTCAGACAACAATTTTGACTGCTATAGGCTTATTTTTCAACCTGTCCTGTGCTTTGAGTCTTCCTATAAAAACCAGTTCATAAGCTAATTTTCCACAAGGCCGGTGGAACAAATAAAAATCAATTTTTGCCCAACTGGTTCTGAGAAAACCTGGGAATAGTGGAGACAGAACAGTGAAAAATAAAAAGAATCGATGTATTCACAAATGGTTTACCTGATAGAGAACTATCAAATTAGTTGACAGGAGATACTTACCACTATTAGAGTATTTTCTTTTCAGCATGTTACAGTATTTCTATTACAGGAGCAGAAATGCCTCTACTTTGTTATGACCTCAGACACCTCGGTTTAATAACCACTCCGAGCCTCCATGCATTCTGTAAAGCTACAGGGCACAAAGTCAAAGTGCAGAAGTACTTGCAGATCTTGCAACCGGAGGGACCTACAGGCCCAACCTGGCTTAGAGTGGGTGTAAGTTTTCATGATCTCAGAGAAAGAGCAAAGATTCCTGTCTCGGTGAACACAGGGAGACATTCATGACCTCAGGCCAACCTTGTCAAGAGGAATTTGGTCCATCAAGAAGGGAAAAAATTGTAAAACACTGCCCAGACTTCCCTCTCCAGCTGAAAGAAAAAAACCCAACCCAAATGTTCAGGAGAACACTGAAGACTAACCAGTTTAATACCTCCTGGAGAGCAGAATACAATAAAATCTCCAAAGATGGGAACCAGATTCTAAGACTTCCAAACTTTCAGAACTCCAAGTACAACGCAAAAGATAGGCTTTAGTATTGCGGTTCAGTCCCTTTCATAATCCTCTCCACTAATTAGGCAAGCGCTTTTGAAACGGTGATACTGAGATGGATGGTTGCTTATGTCTGTCTGTCTGCAGTCAGGAAAACATGTCTGAAAAACCAAGTGAAGAACAGAATCTGCTTTTTGCTACAAATTAAACATCACTCCAGTGGAAATAGTACAAATCTGTAATTTCCATGCTTAAGTATTAGGGAAGCTATTTTTAAGTAGCTGTAATCTTCACCATAGTACGCAGCATTTTATACACTCCTTCATTTTTATGAGTTGGCATTAAAATGTGACTCGTTTTAACAGGAAGAAAAAAAAAAAAAAGAAGATTAAGTATGTCAATCTGAAGCAAAGCTGCACATTACCTATTTTAAAATATTGTAACACCATGGAGACATCATTTCTGAGGCCAAACAAAACATTACTCAATAAAGAAATGGCATGAAGTATGAAATATTCAGAAGAGGAAGGGTACTTGGAGTAAAGCAGTTTCCCTGTCAGTAAACAGCATCATAATAAATACTGTGCATCCAGAAAAAAAAAAAAAAGAAAGAAAGAAAAAAGTATACCTGTTCTTCACTACTCGAGACATAGCACCTTAGCCTTGAAACTAATACAGATACCACTCATCTACTTAAGCACATGCAGGGAGAAACTAAAAACACCACACATTTCGATTCTGAATCTCCTACAACTGATGTTAATTTGCTTATGATATCTGCCTGATTTAGAGCTAATCTTCTGTAAATTAACTCCTAATGCTGTCTGAAATAATCCTCTTAATGCTGGTCTGTCTTGAGTACTTTATATCAAATACCATGAAATACGCAAGCATAAACAAGGCATGCAGTATTTGCAGTGCTGTTGGCTGCTCTCAAATATTTGCTGTGGGGCTCAACTGTGCCATGAAGACACAAGTGTGGTGCAGAGCCGTGCTGCCCTGGGGCAGCTCCGGGAAGGTACAGGGGCGTGTTACTCTGGCTGTCCCTTTCACAGGGGTCAGGATGCCAGGACTGCATCCCACTGCTGTTGGCTGCCCCAGAGAAAAGATGCTCTTTGCGTCTTTACAAAATGGTGTGGGAAGCACAATTCCATATTCCAATCCTCCCACGTCCAGTAGCACATGATAATGAGGAAAAGCAAACAGTTTGGGCTTCGAGATTTCAGAATGAGAAGATGAGTGTTAAATGGCACTAATTATCAGCTGGAAGCCTAATTTGACAAGTGGTTTGAGAAGAGAGAGACACACAATTTCATTTCTTCAGATGGAGAAATATTTTAACGGTATTTGCTTCAACATTGGTCAACATAATTATCATTGTCAGTGTGCAAACTCCGTATTCAAAAATATATTTTTTCCACTAAATCCACCAGAACAATTTTCTCCCCCAAAATTAATTTAATGATACAGCTGAGAACCTAATTGATATTTGTGAGCAATGCCATTCCAACATATTATTTTCTCAGTTTTTGAAACATTAATGGCAGGCACAAGTTTGACTGAATGGACTGCTTTATGTTTTAACAGGCGGTTTATTGGCCCAGACTCCAACGTGTAACAAGCACAATTGCATGAGCAATACATTTTTAATTGAAGAATTCATGTATTTTTACTATGAAAATAACTCAAATAACAAGCAACTTTGTCATGTAAAAGGCTTTAAATTTTTTTTATATGTGGAATGTTGTTTAGAAATTATATGCTCACCATAGCAAATGCTTTTAGGAGGCTATTAAAAGAAAAAAAAAAGATATATATTGTTTAAATCATGCTTTATTGGAGCTTGCTTTTTCAGTACGCTAAAGAACAGATAAAGCACAGTGATCAGTGAGCCGTATGTGTCCAACAGCCCTTCAAGAGCCTTGTGGAAATGTATAAAACAAGCAGTGATACAATCCTTTGCCAAACACCGTCATAAATTTTTTATTTGGCAGCTAACATTCTCACTAGTTTTCTTGGCAGCAATTGGGACCTTTAGCAAGAAAGGTGCAGGAGAAAAATACCTTGTTTAGAGATGTTTTCAACACTTTCTGGGATTTTTCAGAACTTCTGCCTGCAGCACATTTTACAACCACGGTCTCCAGTCACCTGATGAGTAGGTGGTGGTTTTCAACTTCTTTTTTCTAATACAGACAGCCTCCTACCCCCCTCTGGCCTTCAGACTCCGATGTGAGCATGGAGGGGGGCTGAGGTGCTCTGCAGAGATACAAGCGGTTGCTCTTCTCTGTCTAGACAAAAAACTGAAAATAATATCAGAATGTACCTCTCATTGTTCCTGATACTATCTGTATCTGATTCCCTGACGACGGAGATAAATGAAAAGCAAGTGCGTGCTGATTACTGGTGCATTATTTCTTTGGAGATCTCTGCAGAAAAGTTGGTCACAGGTGCAGCGCCCCGGTCAGCCATGGGCTGCCTCATGCACAAAAGTGTGGGACAGAGTTCTGTACCCAGATCTGCTCTTCAAGGAGTTGCTTTTTGTTTGTTGCTGATGTACTAAACTTGACATCTGATGCACAGCCTTCCTGAGTACACCCAGGTATGCCGGTGCATTGTCTGTGTGCAAACATGGCTCCAGCAGTGCACTGGTTTGGGCTACATGGGATGGAATTACACAGTGGGCTCTCACCAGTTCACTTGCAGAGCAGATGTTTTATTTTATAGAGTTTCACTGCTTCAGAATGGAAACAAGATTAACCTATTCCACATCTCAGCAACTTCCTCCAAAAGTTTCACAACAATGAGACACATTTCAGCCCTTCGCATGGACATGAAGGAAGCAGTTTGTCTTAACCAGATGTAGCCCAGAAAAGGTACATTTTCCCCATCTGTCTCAAATTAGAAAAGTTGGGATTTACTTTTAGACAGCATAAATTGCTTCAAACACAGGCTTAATGAAAGTGATGATGCTACACTTGCAAAGGCAACCTAATAGGCTTTCCCACAGCTTGTGCTCGGCTCTCTTGTTTACCAGTGCCATCATGCACCCAAAACCTTTAAAGAGCACACACAGACATCTAGTGGCTGGTGAAAACACTGCAAGCACGTCATTCCATCTGAGACAGCTCTACCGGAGACACTGAAGTTATGCCAGGTATGAGTGGAGCTAATTTCATCCCCGTTACAACTACAGATGGACAATCAAACAGGAGAGAACTGCTCTCTTTGTGCCATCTTATGTAGCCACACTGCTTCTGGTGAGAGAGCTGCTCACCTGCTAACTCTGGCTTCCCAAATTTCCCTCAGCACCAATTCATTGTAATTCATAGTCTGAGCTACTTGTGCCTTTCTTTGAATACCTCATTGCTCTCTCCTTGCTAATATTTAGTTGTACTCAAAAACAGAGGGCTTTAACCATGAAGTATCAACTGAGAGACACGCTTTCTGAGTGCAGCCTCACACAGTGGAACTCTATGGGAAAGCCACAGAGTAAAACGATTTTACAGAAAACTAAATACACACAAGGATGAAAAATACCCAGCCGATAATAAATTCTGAATTGCTGCTGGAGGAATGTGATTTGATCTACAACCCGCATCCATCGATGGAAGGATGCCTATAACTTCGGTGGGGTGCGAGTCCCACATCTGCAAAGGAGATCAGGAGACACGGTTTGGCACAAGGCTGTAAGAGCCCAGTGCCCTGATCCTGCTCTCACTTACACCAGTTTGAATCAAGCGGTGCTCAGCGGTGTCATAACCCTGTACATCTGTGTCAGACCCTGTGTTGCAAGGGCAAGCCTGATGCCAGGAATGCAAAACAGATGTTGCTTTCCTAATGTTTTCTTGTTGTCGTTTCAGTTGTTTTTGCTGGGTTCTGTTTTGGTTTTGGTCAGCAGGACTTTTCATAGGACAGACTGGAGCAGTGTTTCTACCTCTTCCCTTTTATTTTGTGTGTGTGTGTGTGTGTGTGAAAATGCACAGAGCCTGAGTTACAACTGGGAAAAATCTGTATTTTTTTCTCTTTTTAAAGCTTCATTTGAGCTACACTCTGTTCCCTTGGGGCAAAGTGAAAGGTAGCTATTTGCGGATGGGAAAAAGGGCTTTTGTGAATAGCAAAACTGCATCACCGAGCAGCTTAAGAAAAAGATTTTTTGAAGTTATTTTTACTACTATTTTAAGAGGAAACGGGGATAAATATATCTTTTTTGCATGTTGACTCATTAACAAATTTGGCAATAAACACTTTATAATTAAGTCCACTAGTTTACTGCTGTCCAGAAGTTTCTCAATACTCTTTGCACAGAAGGTTTTGGAAAAAGTAGAACTCAGAAACAGCAAAAGGCAACTCCCAGCAGCTTGCTCAAGCAAATCTATCGGAGGCTTAAACTCACTTCTGAGCACTGAAATTTGAGATGCCGTATCAAATAAGCAGCTCTTTTTCCCTGAAGAGAAGAAACTGGGTGTAGCTAACTTAGTGCATAATAGGTTTATTCTCATTCACAAAACAGGAATTACTTTATGGCCCCAAAGTAAAACTAGTGCAGAAATATACTAGCAGATTTGCTGCAGATGTGCGCTGTGACACGTATGCAGGGAATCTGCTATTAATCACATGCTAAGATTTTAATATTATGTAGGGTAATGCAGGCAATCATTATGGTGAAGGTTCTGGATTCATAAAAGCCTAACCCACAAATGGGTCTTTTAAATTTAATATGTTTGAGCTCACTCTCACACTGCACCAGTCGAATTCCCTCCTTCAGCCCCCACCCCGCACGCCGTTACATACATTTATTTCAATATCTATTGTGTGATTCTTTTTGTGTTGGTGCTCGGCTTCTTTCACTGTGACACATGACAGTTGTTGGTGAAAGTGCAGCTTTTCAATTCCTCCCTTTGCCAGACTATGACAGGAATGTCCTTGTTAGAGGGGCTGTTTGTGAGACCTCTGGATCTGCTTCTAGCGCAGGAAATGGTTTGGCTCGAATGCTGGAAAAGCCATCCTTCACCTGAACCCTTCAAAATGTGTGTCCGAACAGAACTAGAACCTATGTATCCGTACCCGGGTTAGGATTACTACGGACAATTATACCGTGAAAATGCATTATTCTGACAAAGCAATCAATCACATTATTTCTCACAATTTCAGTTCACCCCTAAAATTTTCCTTACCTCCAAAGCCAGCTGGATATTATATTACCAAAGCTGTTGAAAGGGTGTAACACTAACCATGAAGCCAAAGGCCACTAAAACTATGCAATGCATAAATTTTTATTGTTTGCTCAGCATTGAAATCTCATTAGGGCTCATAACTCATCGGCGCACTGCAAACATTTGCATCTGCTGATCATGAGAACTTAGAAGGAATGTACACCTTTGGCTAATTTACTTGTAATGTTTTCAGATGAGACTGTGTGTGTGTTGCTTTTTACTTCCTTTTAAGAAAAGTCCTCCGACGGCTGTAATCAGAATGTCCACTTTTTAAACTAAACTTTCATTTGCAGTTTCTCAAGGTTGTTCTGTTGCTGGCAATGTTCATGATCATCATTTTACAAAAGCTTCATTTGACTTAGTATTCAGGACAGTCATTGTTTGAAAACTGTGCCCCATAGAGCATTTCGCTTCATTCATCCTTTCTGCTTTATGCAGTC
Organism: Coturnix japonica; assembly: GCF_054131305.1. Taxonomy (NCBI): domain Eukaryota; kingdom Metazoa; phylum Chordata; class Aves; order Galliformes; family Phasianidae; genus Coturnix; species Coturnix japonica. The sequence goes on along the minus strand of NC_140670.1, from coordinate 25,676,824 downwards.
ACATTTTAATTAGATTAAAATTTGTCCTCCAATTAGCTTTCATTAAAGTATATAGTTTACAGCAAAAATCTCCACTGAGTTGTGCTTCAAAACTGTGCCTAAAGTTTAAAATTAAATAACTGTGCAAATGAAGTGATTATGAAGATTATTACTATGCAAAAAAACATCAGTCACTTCTTAGTTTACTTATACATTTAACTCTCTAATTTATTTTGCCAACTTCAATACCTCTGTGTTCTCCAGAGTAGTAATCATAATAATACCTTGCAGTTACAGGATACCTTTCATTCCTAAGGATCCTCAGGGGCCTGATTCTGCAACCCTTATGCACATTGGTAGCCCTGCTGAAGTCCTTGAAACGATCTGAATCAGTGCTCCTTGCTCCATGTGCACCAAACCCAGAGACAGGTCCAGTGTTCCCATGCCCATAGAGCACAACTATCATATAAAAAGTTCTTTTCCCTATTGCTGGGTGAGATGTAGCAGCTCTTCAGTGGCGTGAGGTTACAAGACTCACCACTTTAAATGAGGGTGCAAAGACAGATACTCCACCTGAGTTAAAACTGAAGAGAAAACTGAGAATGTCGTTATCCAAATTGGATATGGCTTGGTACAACCCAGGCATCTCTTGTGTCACTCGTGTCTTCAGATTCAACATAGCCAAGTATCAGATGCCCAGTTGCTAATACCTTCTGCACATGCAAATTTACTATGTGCTGAAGGCTATATAAAGTTTACAGTTTGCAAGACTGATCCTACAACCAGTGCAGGCATTTACTCTGGAGAAAATGCTTAGGGGAATACATGGGACAGTGCGTTGGAGCAGAGCTCCACAGAAATGGATCTGTTTGCAGGAAATTCTATTCCAATAGCAAAGAGCTATTCCAATAGCTATAAATACATACGCATATTAAAAAAATAAAAATAAAAATAAAAATGAGAGTGAGAGAGAGACAGAGAGATGCAGCCAATGTTTTAAAACTAAAAATAGAGACACTTGGGTTACAAAAACAGGGATCTGTCTTTGCTCTAGCAACATTTTTCTGATAGGAGGAACACAGCTGAAAACAAACATTTTACTGCAAGTGAAATGTGGTTTAAAACCATGAGAGAGCAACTTCAGCAAAATGCAGCAGTGTAGAAGCAGTGTTTCCTATTTACTCATGCACTAATTGGTTGAATCATTATTAAATCTTCACATTACTGAGGTAACTAGCATTATTTCCATTTAGCAGATGGCAAAACTAAAGATTAAGGGTGTCAGAGGCTAGAAGGGAGTTTATAGTTTAAATGCTCTGACTCCAAGCCTTGTACTCAAGCCAAAACCATGCTCCTAAGATTCAAAGCATCCAGCAGTGATACTAATTTTAGGAGTCATGATCAGGTCTGTCCTCCTTCCTATGCTCCCATTTCCTTTTGGTGTTCATTTCTGCCATCACACTGCAGTGTGCCAACCTCAGTTGTGCTGATTCAACAGGTTGTGGGTCCATGAGATGAATCAGAAATCTTTAGAAAATTGAAAGTGTTTAACTTTCCTCAATTAAAACCCCAAACACCAAATTCACCCTCTAAATTATATTGATGGTACTGCAGAAATACTGCTACATTTCCTCAGAGGAGTTGTCGTGTTCCATAAAATATGGAGAAAATAGCCAAACTTTAAGTCAAGAGTGCATTGACAAATAGTTTACAAAGGATTTAGATGATTAAACATATACCAAGACAGTTAATCAAATTTAGGAGGCTATTTTAGAATTCTTGAAGCCAAACAGTTACTTGCAGTCTTGGTTATTGTTTTCTGTCTTACATCCAGCTCTATTGCACACCATCACAACATTCTGCTAACTCTTAATTATTTGTGTTAGCAAAATTGAATAACAAACAAACAAACAAACAAAAAAGCCCAAATCCTACGTTATGTAATGTGTTAAATAATCAGGACTTTGAGACTCTTAGGCTAAATTAATCAGATCCAAGAGTAAGATATTTGGAGGTAGCTAGACAGCCTGTGCCATGCATTAGACACTTCATGGCCCTTAAAAATCTCAGCCCTCATCACCACGTACGTGGGAATTACGCAATACAAAAAAGTTGGCCGAGTGTCATCTGAAAAGGCACAAATGCTGAAGTAATTGCAACAGCTGAGGAACACATCTTTTCTTCGACAAAACATCAGCATCATGACAGGATGCTTAGAGATCCAGTGCTTCATGCTGGTAGTGGAAAAAAAAAAGCCTAACAATAGAAGCCTTGAGGAATGCTAAATATAATTGGTATCCTTACAAAGTACAGCATGCACAGTTAGAAAAGAATGATAAATTATTTCCTGTGATTTTATTCAGTCATTTTAAGCAGCTTCTTCTTTTATTTTTAATAGTTTTTACATGGTGCTGGACACATGGAACATTTTAAATGAAGAAATAATCTTAGTTTACTGTTTATTGCTATGTGATTTATAAGTTTAAAAAAAAAAAAAAAAAGGTATCTATTCTGGTAGTATAGTGTATTTGGTGCTATTTTTGCCTAGGAATGGAAACTCAAAGTGGAAATAGAGTCATTCATTCACACTTACAGGATGACATCTTGTTGACAGGCATGCAAACTTGGAAAGGTGCTACACAGTCACTCTTAAAATACTACTCTATATTTTTTTCCTTCTAAGCTTCAATTAAGTAAACGTTAAAGAGGGATCAGTACTTCATTAAGGCTAAGGGTTCATCGTTTGCAAGGGATCATCTTTCAGAAGTACAAAGACAGAAAAGTCAAGGCACTAACTCTACTAAATAAACTGTTTTCACAACAGAAGTGGCACCTACAAGCCACTCAATGGAGAGATGCTGTGCTGCTGCACATCTGCTCACTCAGACTTTGATTTTAAAGATAATTCCCTACTACAACCAGAAAGGTCATCAATCTTCTCTGTGAGGGATTTGGTTATATTTGGTTATATTGGTATATACATATATTTTAATTTGGAGAAAATGAAAATCATAAGAGGCATGAAAACACAGTTGAGGTAGGTATGTTCACAGATTCTAATACAGCTGGGACACTGTTGGTGTTAATGAGACCCTAACAAGTGATCCTTGTCTGGCATGTTGTACCAAACAAACTACACTCAAATCCAAACAGAACACAGGCAACCTCAAACCTTCTGAATATGTGGGCCTGAGCTTACAAGTGACATTGAAGCTTGTTCACAAGCTTGCTTCTGAAAAGCACCCAGAATTGGAAGGACTTTTATAGAGGTAAGGAAGGAAGGAAAAGTTTCCACGTAAGACCTGGCATTTCAAAATGGTAGACACAGCAAACAAGCCCTAGAGGGTCTTGTCAAATCCCTACAAGAACAGTTCATAAGACTTCAGGTCTATCATGACTAAATCAAAATGTCAGGACTCAAAAGCCACGCCATAAATCACGCCCTCTGAAATCTAGGTACATAATCCTTTGCCTTTCCTTTCTGTTGGGCTTCTGCAGTCCTGCGCATGCCTCTGTAAAGCTAATGGACACATGATTTCCCTTCTTGCATGCAGAGAAAACCTCAGCTAGCCCTCCCAAATTTTAATGATTTTAAATGATGTGTTCCGTCACTCCTTTTCCACCAGCATTCTTGTTTTCTTGCTGGTTCTAGAAAAGCCTTTAACCTACTCATGAAAACACCATTTCTACTTCTGTCATCCCAAGTTAACAAATGAGGAGAAAGGAAACTCCTGTGTCACTCCAAAGCTTCACCTTCTGAGTTCCCCTGCCTCATCACAGCACTAGCCCCCTAAAATAAAGCCAGCAATAAAGGTCTGAAGCTTCAGCGAGACACCAGAACTTGCTTAAATGGTATTCCAAATCATTGGCTAAATGGCAGCAGTGGTCAGCAAGAGTAGGTATTTACTTCGTGCAGACTCTCTGGATACAATGGATTTATGGCTGCCAATTCGAAACAAGGCTGCTATTGTCTCTTCACATTTTATCTACCTCCATTATTCATTTATGTTGATTTTGATTGATGAAGACAGTTTGAAAAAGGAGGGGAAAAGGGAGGAAGGGGAGAGAATACTTCAACTGCTTGGTCTGTAATTTCTGTAAATCTACAGTTCATACTGGAAGAATGTTACTCAAAAGAAATGTCAACTTGCACATTTTGGGAAGAATGCTTCCTTTTGCCTTCCTTTCTTCTAATTGAAATATAGGAAGCAAGGCACAAGCAGTGCTTGTGATACATATCCAATCACTGTAGATGCAGCATCTCACACTGCAATCAGACAGGAAAATCAGTGTTATTCTTTTTAATGAAGAAGTGGTAAGACTTCTGCAAAACCTCTTTTATGTATTTACTTCCTATTCCTCAGTTAATTAAGTTTTAGGCTGGCTCAATCTGCCAAGAACTGCTTGGATCACAGAGCTGAACCTAAGCAGAGTAGATATAAAGTGAAAGCATCTGTCAGAAAGTCACTCTGATGACTGTGGGGAAGTCATACAGAAGAGGCCCAGCTTTTGCTTTTTTACTTCCAGATATACAGTATTTACTGACCTCTCATTAAAATATCCTGACAGAATACTGATAGTTCCTAATCTGATACATTTATTTCCATGGGAGTCCATGTCTGAAGCCTAAGAAGAAAGAGATTCCTGAGAGTCATATAAATTCTGTTCACTCCTCTCAAAGTTTTAAGTGAGCTTCTAAGCAAGCACTACAAACTTGCCAGGCTCTCTGCTTACTAGGGGAAAAAAAGAAAACCCACATGCATCCACCACATTTTCGTATCTCCCTACTCTAAGATCTGTTCCACCTACGGTGACTGTAAAGTTCACCTGATTGCCTGTGGCTGAGGGCAGCCCAGTATTCACTTGAATATTTGGTTGCAGGATTTCCCTTCTAGTTCCACCCCTTTCAGTGCTTTAAATAGTATAAAGGAATTATAATACAGCAAGAGAAGGAGCAAAAAAAAATAGATAAATTGTTATTAGACTGTTATCAGATATCACTGTCACATTAAAGAATCAAACCCTCTCTTGAAATTCTTGTGTTTGAAATATTGGTCTTTTACAATGGCTGACATTTCAGGAAGAGAACTTTGCTCCTTCCTATTAGCTTTGAGAATCTGTGGTTACAAACAGTATGTGTAAAAAGGAAAACTTGAATTCCAAGAACAAACAGGCAAGGGAAGGAAGAGTCTGTGGAACTGCTGAACACACAGAAGCCTGTTGCTTGACCACTCCGTTCATTCTATGAAGCATAATTACATCTGTCTTTTTTTATATTATGTGGTTCTTATTATTACTTTCTGTACCATCTTTCATGTTTCAAGGGAGTAGTCCTGGTTGTAACTGGTAGACAGAAGCTAATTTTAATTACTCTGTGTTTCTGCAGAGCTCTCGTGCCGACTCCTGTTGATGGACACAAGAATGTGTGCAAAATCAACCAGTTATGGTTGTGAAATTCCAATCTCCACTATTCTGACTTTTCAAAATGATCTGCTCTTAATACAATGCTAGTTGTTGACAAAGGCTGTCAAATAAACGATAAAGCTCTCAGGAAGTAAACATCTCTCCTCTAGTAGGTTTGTATATATTTCTGCAAAAGAAAAGAATTCTGAAAGTAAATAAACACATGGGAGGATTAGAGAAGCAATAAACAAAAGCATTTCCGCATTTTGAATTTAAGAAAAGAGAAGCCTCTTTCCAGCAACTGCCAGGAAATACTACAGCACCAAGATGAAGTTTGTGCTATCTAGAATATTATTTACTGCTAAGGTATATGTACAAGTACACATATGTACATGCACACACACATACACAAACGTACTACATGCACATCCCCATTCAAAATTAAAATGAGGTTCCTAACATGCCATTAAGGACAGTTGAGCAGAGCATTTTAATATCTGTGTGAACGAACAGAGGCATAGGATTCCTTTTTTTTTTTTTTTTTTAATTGTTTTTGCTGTTTCAAGATGATGAAGCTAATGCTGAAACCTTTCAGTCCTAATGAAGGAGTTTACAGTGTTTTTGATCCCTGCACCCCACCTTGATTGTACCACAATCCCTCTGAAAGCTTTAAAATAGTCTCCAGCATCAACATGGTACAGAGCCTGTTGAACATGCTGATCTGCTCATGATTACTCCTTGCCACTGTAAAACAATCTAACTCCTCAAGTGAATGGAGTCTGTAGCAACAATGGTGTTATTGACTTGTTGCTCCAGCTCTATTTAGTTATTACCCTCGAGGCCACAATCAATAGACTTTGCACCAAGTCAGCCTAATAAATCCCAGGCTTTCACTGGAGCTTTGCCAGGAACTGCTAGAAAATCTATGGCAGTCAAACACTTAGAGTATGAATAACATAGAAAGCTGTACTGACAGCTGTATAAATTAATTAACAAGGAATGTTCTTATTCTTTTAAGAAGATCATAATGCACGTTTACCATGATTTAAGGAGTCACAGGTAGAGCAACAGAAAAATTACCTTTGTGCTTTCCTTTTAAATACAAATCAAATGTAATTAAAAACATAACAGCTTCAGATTACCTTTTCCTCCCTTTGATTATTGGATGTGCAAAAATCTGCACTCACATTACTGCAGCAGCCATTTAATTACTCCCAAGTTTTATTTTAAAAGGAACTTACCCAGCAAACATTGAACGCTTAGTGTAAACGGTGCAGGCATTTTAACTTGATAAATGTTGATTGCTGTGTTGATTTGTGTTACCATATCCTGCATCTGCAAGGGGGATTTAAATCGTGTTTGTAATACGGTGATTAAAACAGAAACAAATAGAAGGGGAGGAAACAGTTGTTCAACTAAGAGGTTGTCACTAGTGAATTCTAGGTTCTTTCAGTTCCTCCTGTAATAAGCAAATATTCTGCAGACTCAGCTCCGAGGTGCCCGATCGCAGTGTCCCGAGATGCGCCAAACCTACTGTAGCAAGAGCTTGGTGCCAGCCCAGAACAAAAGAATCTGCTTTTTGCACGTTGAAAACAAATGTAGCAGATCAATAGGCTCTTTCAACTGATTTGTTGCCCCAGTGGTACTTTCTGGGAGCATTCAGCTTTCCTAATGAGGGTCACGGCTTTGATGAGAAGCAACAAGCCGGGGTCAGGCAGCCAGCTGGTCTGGCACTTGACACTCGCTGAGCAACGAAGGTGTGTGATTGTGTGCACAACCTCCAGGCAGAGACAAATGCTGAAGAATGAGTTGTGGCAGTCTTTGCATTGTTGGGAAGGGAAAGAAAGCTTAGACAATCAGGACAAGCTATGCTGCACTGTTAGCCTGGAAACACAAAAGTCATTTGCTTCAGGCATTGGCAACACTGATGTCACAAGCAATGTGAGGAAGTCAGAGCAGAGTGAGGCTTTTCCCCTGTGCTCTACTCAATTGTGACCACTAGGGTGGGTGCACCAAACATCCCACTACAGCACCTGGCTTAGGTGTTCAACCCAGCCTGCTCCTACAGACAGCCTGGGGAGGGCTTGGTGACAGCAACCAAACTGGCTCACCTGAGGAGAAGGCAGTAAGCAGGCAGTGCATGGGCACCTTCAGCTGGAGAATGAAGGTGCGATCATGCTCTGAGATGTCCTTCACCCCTCTGCCTAGAGAACATGTGAACCCCAAAGACCGATACCACAACCATACCCGGCTGATCAGATTAGCTTTCCTCAGACAACTAGGCTTCCTGCGGTCACTTCAGTACTGCTTGCCACCAGCAGAAAGGAAGGGATGAGGTTCATTTTACCGCTCTCAGTTCCTCTCCTCTGTGGACAAAATCCTCAATTTCTGTTTCAATCCTCCTGCTCCAAAGGGACTTAAGATTTTTTGGGGGGGGAAAAGAAAGTTGCACTTTGCATTTATAACCAGGCCTTAAAAGTGACTGATTCCACCACTGAAGGAACTTCAAGGTTACTCCATTGCTGCTGAAACCTCATTTATCCCTTTCTTTGCTTTCTTCATAACTTTGTTTTAAATATCCCTTTCTATATGTAAGGCACAAAACTTCTCTTTCACAGGGTCAATATTAGCAACCAAAATTGTGTCACTGAAAACTCTGCTCATATCTAGAGGTCTAGAGAGAAAGACATGTGAGAAGCAGCTGATGGTTTCTTCACATCCTAGCATTCACTACCAGTAGTAGGATTCGGGATGGGTGATAGCTCACAATGCACAAAGCAATGCAATGCTGGCATCAGTCAGTACATGAAAGAGAGAGACTAAGCAACTAGGACCTGCCAAAAGCAACAGTACTGAATGTAGTGCAGGCATCCTTTTTCCTTCTGAGTCAGTTTTTGCAGCAAGCTCCACCGTGTTCTCATGAAGTACTGTACTGCTGGAAATAGCTCTGCTTTGCTGATGCGATTTAAAACTAAGTTCCTGGTCTTTTGGGAGTCATTAAAGATCCTGAGATAAAAGTGAATCTCATTAGCCAATTCTAAGAAACTCATATGAAGAGAAAGTGTAGAAGAAGGGATAGCTGTTTATAAACGCAGCAGTACAGAATTTCATGAAGTTCTTTACCACATTCTGCATCTGACCTCAAAATTCTTCTTCCATGTACTGATCTGATTGTCTTATTTTTAAGAACTGTACCAACTGTCCATATTAGCAATTCCATAACAGTATTTTTTTTTTCTTGTACATAACTTGTACATGAATAAGAACAGTAGTTCCTAGGCACACAGCCACTGCAAGGTAAAACTTCCAGTACATTGCATCATTCTTCAAAGTACTGCCTGCTAGACTACTCTGTAATTGCTTTTTCTTCTTGAAATAGTCTCCTCTGAAATCTCCATTTGGATTTTGGCAGGTGACAATCCCCAGGGGTACCATTGCAGTGGCCAACTACCCATCCTCTTCCTTTGTTTAGTTTTCTTTTTTTTTCATATACTTGAGGATACGAATATACATTTACTTGCCCTAAGACTTTGACCAGTAATAGACAGCCCTGTGATGGAGCAAATTTAGAGGAGGAGTAATGGAAATGGAAATAGAGAACAGCTGAAAAAAAACAGTCCCATGCTTAAATGCACTTCTGGTGAAGGACCTTAAAATTTGTACAGCTTCTTTGGTTGTTTCTCTAAATTGAAATGTGTGATACTGTGCTTAAGACAGCTTCTTATGGTGCAACACTGAACAATGTGGCTCTGAACATACAGGCCAAAGAGAAGCAGGAAACATTTTTTCTTTCCAGCAGGTCTACAGAGGTTGAACAAAAGAAACTCTCTTGAGTATGTGACTGGTGCTGAACCTAAATGATAATATTGCATGGGGCTGAGTTTTCAGTGACTTGTTCCTTTCTATCAAACATGGTACAGCTAATTGACTTTGGAAAAGAATCCGTGGAAAGCTGTATGGCCTGGTCTGCTTTAATTGGGGTGGCGCCCACCAATAGTTTCTCAGGATCAGGGAAAAGGCATCTTCCATCCAAGACAGGCTGCTATTTACTTGTGTTCCTTCAAAATTCTTTCGTCATGATAGACCGGATCAACCCAATCTAAATGTTTTGATCTATTACATATGTGGAAAATGAGATACTGGCACATGCACAAAAAGCAGCTGCTTTCTAAGTGCAGTATCTTAATGACCTCTATACAGAGCACAGGGGCAAGTGAATTAGTCCTCTACCAACGGAGACAGCTTTACCGTCCAGTCTCCATGTAATATGGGAAAGGAAACTCAATGCCTGCCTTAAATGACAGAATTAAGCTAGATGTAACTTGCAAATTGATTAATTTTCTCAGCAGACTGAGATTGATCTAAGTTTTCTCTTTTGTGCTGTAAGTATTCCATGTTTGTCCTGATGCAAGTTAGCTAAAGTAAATTAGCTCATGTGGAATAAATTTAAAGGGACACTGCCAGATCTAATTTAGTCCCAAATTAAGGATAAAAGTGAGAACAATACAAAATAAATATTAAAAAGTCAGTCAGGAAAAAAAAAAAAAGAAAAAAAAAGAAAGGAAGCAAGAAAGAAAGAAAGAAACATGAGATTTCTTATAAAGAAATAATTTTCATTTAAATAATATTTGCAACCTGCAATTGAGTTCTGTGGTGAAGGTGAAATTGTTTACGTTCAGCTAGGTGACACCAGTAAGCCTGCTGCAGCTCTTCAACTGCAACCACCGATAACAAACAAAGAAATGAAGTGTTTCTAAGCAATGATTCAAAGCTGAATGCTGAGAATTTAAATGCTTTCCAATCTTGCTAGCTATTTTAGGGGATAAATGTAAACTTTTAAAATATTTTAAAATATTCTTGTGATTATAGACAATACAACCACTCCTGGCATGGTCGCTTTGATCCAGAGCACCATGTTGCCAAAGATCTTCCTTTACTGGTGCACTAACCAAGGCCCCTGGAAATCCATGTACTCTGCTATCAGCTTCACCTGTTGGCAATGACTGCAGTGAAGCAGTTCTGTGGGCTCATAAATCTGACCCACCATGACTGAACTAAGACAGGAGACAAGAGTTCATTTAAATTCACGTGATAATTTAAACTAACTGATTTTGTGCCAATTTAAAACAGTTCCCCAATCTTATTCCTGTTTCAACTTCAGCATATGCATGTGTATTAAAAAACACAACACACACAAGTTTTAAGATGGCTTTTGTATAATCACACTTTCCCACCTCGCTTTCCATTCCCTTGACCACAAAGCAATGTGAAGATTGTAGCTGCATGGGGAGCTCAGCCAGCAGTGTGACTGGGTGCAGTACCTCCAGTGATGGGAACTCAGGAAAATGTGCATGCCTTGCTTGCCATTGTATGAAGTAAGACCTATGGCATCCATACCATAAATGATTTGCCACCCCTCATTAGAATTTAAGTTGCTAACTGAGCTCAGAACTTTCACATCCTATTTTATTTACCAGACACTTTTAAATAGTTAATAAAACTTGATGTGCCTGGTAGAAAGAATGAGTAACAGCTATTGAAGTTCCTTGGTGTGGGAAGAGATGAAGAACACAACTTTATCTGTGTCTTTATCAGAGTTTTAATATGGCCCGAGAGTAAAACACAGGAAAAGGAAGGATAAGGTTAGTTTTTATAGCAAGATAGAAATTGATTATATCACCTTAATGGTGATAAATACAATGATATCAGCTGTCTTATTGCTCAACTGGATGAAACAGCACGTATTTCATTAGCCTAGGAGATTCATACTTAGAGGTGACAAACTGAATTGGCATTAAGAATAATGCTGGCCTTCATAACTTTTTTTTTCCTAAAGAAACTGTTATTTTATTGAACAGGACAAAACTTACATTTAAAGGAAGGCTTTATTTGTCACACACACGTGATCTAAACTCAATAAACTGAACAAGGCTTTTCTCTCTCCCTAAATCAGTATAATAATGGTAGTTTTGTTTAAGCTGCTTGTTTGTACAAAAGCCTGTAGATATATAGACCTCGGGGTAATCCTATTGCTGAAAGTAAGACCTAAATGAAAACAAATCTTACTAGCAGATCTCTATTTTGAAGACAGCTCTATTCAAATTGGCTGTGCTGATTATACTCTGAGATAACTCGCACACCATTTAAGGTTGATCACTTTAGCAAACACAAGCTTTGTACTGCAATTTTCTAGTCTTTCATTTTCTAGGATAGCAAAGACCCCCACACAACTCCTTCATGAGAAAGTTACATAACTTCAGGCCACCAGACTCTTCAGGGAGAAAGATATAGATGCAAAAGCTCAATTGTAAAGCTCTGCATTAGGATGTCAAATGATACTGGATTTTACCACCTCTGCATATTGAAGAGCAGGTTTCATTTTCTCTTTTTCTCCTTTGTGCACACAGTCATCAGAGCTCAGAACAACAGAAGCATGACTCTTCCTACTCCAAACAACATCTACACAAAACTAGCAAAAATGATGTGCCAAAAACTGATCATACCTGCACTCTTCTCAACTGAAATATTATTTTGGGGAATAAGTAGCATCTATTACAAAGATAGTGTGGAGTGGGAAAAGGGGAAGCCTAAAAGAGAAACATCTCTTAGAAGCTAACTGACTTTTCTTGAGTGGGAAACAAAACCCACATACTAGCAAAAAGTCTGATAGTGCTTATTTTCTGCTACTACATCAATAGGGCCAATCAGTTTATGTCCACTAGTTACATGTAGTTTTAATCTGTAGCAGGAATCTTTTAACTTTCCCTGCCAAAACACTTGCAAAAGTGAACTGATAAGCCCTAAATGTAACTTCAGTGTTCCCACTTCAAATTTTCTACTGAAGTGGATTGAAACTGTCACTGCTAAAATAGCTAAAGGCTTGCTCCAAGTAACACTGATTGAGAGAAGACATAGGAGTCCACCACCTCTGCTGGTGGCTTAAACATCCCTGGCAATTTTGCAGCTCCCTTCCACTCCCTCAGTTGACTGATATCCTTTTTTACATGCATGTGCATGGATATTTTTGTGTCTTGTGCAGAAGACATCATCAGGGGTTGCATTAACCTCTAAAAGCAATTTTCAAAGGCAATTTTTGGGTACTGGTAAGAAGAACACTGTGATCTTCCTACCAAGAGATTCCACAATGAATCTTCTCATAAGGGACCACAGTGACATGAGAAAAGCAGTACCAAGCTGCTGGACCTTTCCCCCTCTTCCTCAGCCCCTCCTAGGCTGCAAACAAGGCAGGGGAATGAGGAGGCTTATGCTCCCCATTCATTGCAAGCTCCACTTGCTGCAGCGAGAGCACAAGTTTTAACTAGTCTGCTGACTTCAATAGGAGCATTTACTAACACAACAAATGTCCACCGAGTCAGGAGTTCTTTAGAATACGGATTACAGATCTCTGAGGAAAAATAAAATCTAAACAAGGGAGGTGATGGGCTGACTCTGAAAGGACAGATGATTTGGGTCAGATGTGCACTAAAAGCTTCAAAAGTCAGGTTGCTTTTTCTCTTAAATCCTTTGTTTATATGCTCAACTCTGCCTTTCCCCTCTGGTTCCTACCTAAAAACTTAGTTCTTCCTCTCTACCTGAGGCCTCTTATCCCTCTCTGCTTTCCCTCTTTGTCTGGTTCTCACTCCCTGTGCCTATAAAACAGCTTGTTTTCCCACTCTTTTTCACTCTTTGTTTACCCTAAATCTTTTTAAAGATTATTTCCCTCCTCCCAGTCTCCCCAGTAAATCCATTAGGTGAAGTGATTAATTCATTGTGCCCCAGGAACCTGCCACAGCCACATTCTGAAGGGGTAACATGTCATTGCACACAGAGGATATGATGGGGCTGAAATAAGTGAATTTGCTTTTGTTACAGAGGAAGCATATAGCATATCTTGATCCCAACTCTGTAGCTCCAAGTCTGAAAGATATTTAACCCTTTGCATCGGTGATGCTCCTTGATGTCTTAGTTCACTTGGTCCCTCTTGCTGACCAGCAATTGAATTTAAAACTGTAAAGTGCTCTTGATGGATTATTCCACCTAACTAAGCAATGGACATCAGAAAATGCTCACTGATAAGAAACACAGTTATTACTGTATATACTCAGAGTTACTAACTCCTTAACAAGACTGAGCATTTTAATGTAAAGTTCAACGGTACCATGTGACAAAGCACCTCCTCCTGTCCCCCCAGGAAGTCTCACCCTCATTCTAAATATTAGGCATTATCTTAAAACTTTCAAGAATGAGGCTTTATCGCCTTCCCAGTGCTCTGTATGTTTGTGTTAACAAAAATATCGTGCATTATAGTAGTTATCTACATGAATGTCTAATACCCATCCAGTTTTGTAATTTCTTGGCTTCAGTGAATTGCAGTGGCAATGAATCCTTCAGACTGATCATACATAGTGTGAAAAGGCAGGTCTGATTCTGGGAGCTAAGCCAAAGCAGGGAGCTTGTGTGGAAGATATTTTTAATTGGGGAATGAATGCTTTTTAAAAACAAACAACCCGCCTGTGCCTTAGTGCTCTGCTAGGCTGATGATGTGACAATTTCTTATACTGACTCAATGTTTTGGTCCCATCCTAAGAGAAAAGGGTAGAAGAGCAATTCTGGTAGGAGCAATGCCAATGAAAGAGCAATGCATATATTTCTTAACATATTCATACACATCTATTTGCTTGTTACTTGACAGATGAATTTTCAGGACAGCATTGCTCTGTTGGCACATCAATGCTCATGAATACAGTACACCAGGGGAAATAAAAAATGGATTTTATTAAGTTTATTAGCAGCTAAAAACATGATACTTCAATGCTGGAAGTAAAGTAATCCACCTACACAATTTGAATGGAATGAACATTTGGCTTCAACCACAGCTCATATGTAAAATATAAATCCAGTTTCTCCATAGGAAATCCTTTGGGGTCTGGTTTTACACTACCTTGATCAAACCAAGAATTAAAGTTCAAGCTAGTTTCCATTCCCATATGGCAACATGACCTACACGTTTGTATTAGTGGTGCTACTCCTTCCATACCATTCTTCATATCAGCATTTCCCCCAGCTTCTCTCTCTTTTTTTCTTTCCTTTTGTTTCCTTTCTTTTAAATTTAAGAGGATTTTTAACACCATATAGAGAATATATTGTAAAAACAATGAAAAAATTCATACAAAACTTGTAAGACGTTTCTAAGTGAGGTCTCACCTCTCTGTCACTAAGTATCACCTATGGAAGGGACACAAGAAAAGACTATTTTTGCAAGAAATATTAGAGCTTAATATAATTATTTTCAACCTAAAGAGTACATGAAAATACAGATGCTGCATGCTTAAGGCTGTATGGTAAGAACAGGACTTGTGAGAATGAGTACTTCTGGGTTCGATCCTGTCTGTTCCAGATATACACTGCACTGATTGGGGATCCCTCTGCACAGCTGTGACAGAACTTTTACATCTGTAAAATGAAGACTCATATCCCACATAAAGATATTGCAAGGCTTGGTTCATATCTACAGTGTTCTGAAGCTCTAGGATTAAAACAGGTGTCTACATCTGAAATACTGATCTTATACATCTACTAGCAATACCTACAATAAGCTGTGGTGACACTTTCTTTTACTTTACTAGAAGACGACAGACCTGATTTCCTCCCAGATCTCACTGTTGGCACCTGGGGAGGCAGCTGAAAAGCAGAAGGCAATGCTACTGCTGTTTTTACCACAAAGTTTCCATAGCATGGAATACCCTCTAGATGACTTGGACAATTCACTGTCCATCAGCTAAAGGTGACCTGTTAATGACCACAACAGGTTTGCTGAGGTTGCTACAGATTAGGAACTGTAAGCTGAAGCTCAGTTAGTTGTGTTCACAACTTCAGGTTGCTGATATTTCTCTGGAAATCCAAAGCTCTTGATTAGCATAGGATTGTATCAGCTCCAGGCAAAAGACTTCCCCCATCAATCAAGGAAGCAGTGGATCTGATAAACTAGACCACCTTCCTCTTATCCCAAGATGTGGGTACTTTAATAAACACTGCTACCAAAAGCCACGGTTACAAGAACAAATGGGAGAAAAATGATGGGTAAGTAGGATACCACATCTGGATACCAAACAGATAAATGTAAGAAGGTAGCAGTTGCCAGGACTGCATGTTTTAGCAATGGAGTGCAGAGAAACAACAACAAACTCCAATTAATCAGTTGCCCACGAACAAGAGGGAGTTAAATCAGCTAATCATGTCTGCCATCGCAGGCTGGGTACTACAGCATAGCTCAGAAAGTCAAGCAGGTAGTGATCATTCCTTATCTGTAAAAGCAGCCATATTTTAATATACGGTGCTTCGCCCCACCCTTTTCAAAGAAGATTGATAAGCAAAATGATGAAGCTTTAATTAGCTTAATTGCAAATGCCTTATGTTCTTGCGTTGTTGCCAAACAGCTACTTCAACATCCAGCAGTTTACTTAATAACTCCCCCCTCCTCTTCCCTACCCCCTCCAAGCCCAGTAATGCAATTATTCTTGTGGCAAACCCCTATTTCACTTTTTCTTTATTTATTTCTCCCCCTCCCCCCTTGAATTACTGTAAATGGGTGTCTTTGAAAGCAGGGTGGCAGGCAGCTTTTGGTACAGGGCTTACCAAGAAACCCTCCATCAAAGGGGCCTTTGTGAGCATGCTCTGGAATGAGGCCAATCAGATCATCTTGCTGTCTGTCTCTGAAGAAAATTCGCCCCTGGTATGCAAACCAAGCCAAGTGCTGTAGACAGGGTGACTGCACTCCTAGTCCAACCTGTCTTAGTTGAGTGAAAAAATGCTGAAGGGAAAATTACCTGTTTGGCTCCAGACTGAATTAACTTTTTTAATATACAAGTATGTTTATTATTTTTCCTTAAAAGTGTCTGCCTATCTAATACATTCATTAATGTTATCTGGTCAGTTTGCTTGAAATATTATGAAAAACGTGCAAATGCAATAAGGCTACAATGCTTGGAGGCAAAGTAAGATGTATTTTCTAATTATATGACAGAAATTGACATTGTTATTAACAAATGACAGGAGAGAGTAATCTCCTTATGTTAAGACTAGTGCAAGCTAGGATGTCTCGCTCATCATCCCCAGCACACCAGGAGCAGGACATGCCTTGACATCAGCCCCATCCTCATTCACCTGCTACCCTAAATCCTCAGTAATGCCCGACAGGAGCCTTCTGAAGCCAGGTTGCAGGGCCTAGCTCCTGCAGGGCATCCTCTGCTCTAGAAGATCCTCCTGGGTGATTCTGGGCTCTCCCGGGTCCTCTTGGGTGATGCTGTGTCCTGCAAACTGAGGGGCTCTGGAGCACCACTGCTGCACCTCATCCTCAGAAATCACTCATTTTCACCATCCTTGAGATGCTTCTCACGTCTCATGTGATTCACCTGTACTAGCTAGGACTGCAGACAGAAAGCCTAGAGCTTCTGCTTGCACTCAGCTAGCTCTCCCCTTCCCTTGGCACAGCTGTCTTCTCCTCTGCCTATCTCGAATTCCTCCCCCCCTCCACCACCACTTCCTCCTGCTCCCTATGTGCTCTTGACTCTTTTGTTCCCCTTTTTAGAAACACCTTGTAAGTGCCAGACAGGAATTTCCCGACACTATGTCCCGCATTAAGCAAGCGATAATGGCAGAAACAATAGAGAATTATGTCAGTAGGGTGCCCTAACAAAAGAGCAGAATTTAAATGAGGAGGCAGCTTTGGTCTTTGGAATTCGTCCACTATAAACGACTCTTCTTTTATTAGCATGTCTAGTTTAAGTGGAACACACTGTAGTTTTGAATGGACAATAATAAAGAAGGATCATATGTTCTACTCTTACATGTGTACTTAACATTCCCTGGAGCTCCTCTCTCTCTCTGACATCTCCTCTTCATCTTCCACTCCTGTCCCCATATTTCTCATTGTATATAACTATCTTTCTTCATCTTCTTTTTTCCTCTCTCAGAAGAGCCCAGAAGTTCTCATTCAGAACTACATAAAGTACAATAAAACAAAACATACTAATTCAGCAATCTGCTTGTGCACCTTCCTCACAAATGTTTGGCTTTGAAAATATAGAAGAAAACTCAAGTCATGAAACGTATTTACAAAAACAGTTGACATTAAACCTGTCCAGGTTGTTACTCTCTGAGAACGTTAAGAGACAGTAGAAACATTTTGTTCCCATCTCTATCTTGGTTCTAGCAGCATATTCCCAGGTTGGACATCCATTAGCAGAAAAGTTACCTAAAAGTAGAGTTTCTTAAGTAACTGTTCCTTCTTAACACTCTCCTATGAGCTTTACTGGTGTCAGATTCTGCAGCTGTACTGCAAGGCAGGTTTTGCACATTAGTCCATGTTTAAAACAAACAAACAACTGACTTTTTAAGCCTGGGTCATTGACAATAGAACCTTACAACCAGCTGAACTGGCCATAGGTGGAAACCTGAAGCCAACACTACTTCTGCTGTGCTCTTGATTTCTAATTCATTGGCCTGTGGGTTACACTCAGGGACACCTAGCTTTCTCTTGCTGCACACACCATGGATTCGTTTTATCTGTGATCTGTTTTATCAATTCATGACAAAGTTACAATAAAAACAGCATCATTTTTTTCCTTCTAGCAGTGCATAAAAAGAAAAATTTCACCCAGCTTCTTTCCCCCTTACAGTCTACAGTAGTGCCAAGTACTATCTCATATCAGGTAAAAGACTAATGTAATAATTTCAAAGCCTTAAATCAAGCTGGTCAGTATCAAGATACTCTGATTTCTGAAGTGCTCTGAGGAGTTCTGTCGGGTCTTTATGGAATCAATCATTCAGGCACATCACACAACCAGAAAAAAAATAAATCCCACCACCTTTTCCTTCCATGCACTAATTTGTCATACGAATCAGTTCTCTTGACATTGCCTTCTGTGCCAATAGATGACAGTCTAGAGAATACATATAAGAGGAGCCACAGACTAAGCAAGCTACAGATAGTAGATTACAGAATGAAGAGCAGTCCAAAAATTCTATATTAAACTGCACAAGAAATGAAACTTGGCTTCTCTGAGAGATAAAGACTTCTGCTCTATATTCTAGTTTTCCATTTCCCAAGTGTGCTTTTCAAAGGATGCTCTGCTTGTAAAAATGAATACGATGACTAATAGCTATTTTCCATTCACTCCACTTCCTGTAGGTATTTGCTCTGTGGTGTGATCTCTCATGTTTGGGACCAGGTGGGGGTCCTATGTACAGCTGAAACATGCTTAATTTACAGTGCAGTGCATGATTAGACAAAGAAGGAAAAATGCCCCCCAGCTTTGAGTTGCTGACACTGCCTCTGGAAAGGCTATTTCAGGATCTCAAAACCTACACCCTACATACAGGTCTCCATGTTGTAGTTCTTGTCTGTGTGACTTTAACATCCAACATCTCTAAGGCCCTTAACACAGAGTCTATGACTACTGTAAATACAGACAGGAATGAACACTGGGATACACTCATGGAAAATGTGTTGGAGCAATGTAACCCAAACTGTGATATGCCTCTCATTAAAACAGGCGAGCTTCCTCAAAGCAGTCATACAGGTTGTTCCAGAAGCAGGGTTTTCACTGCCACAGCAGTTAGTGCCACTAGAACAGCTGCAGAAGTAGTCAGATCTTTCTTTAAAAACAAACACCTATTTGCAAATATGTGTATTCCTAATGCCCTGGAATACGAACATGAAACAACCAAGACTCAAAACTTCTGCAAGACAAATTCCCTTAACGCTCCCAATTTTAAAGGTAGTAATAAATGAAGTCAATATCAAACCCAGGATGTGCAGAAGGAGTTCCTACTCTGGTGTTCAAACCATGAGATAATTCCTCTGCTTTCAGGCCCTGATCCAGAGCAAATCAGTTGGAGTCCTTCTATTGAGTTCTCAATCAGCAGTGTAATCACTTTAGCATGTGTCAGGATTAAAACCAGCCCTCCAAACAAGACCATGTCTACACTGCAAATGCCTTACTGATAAAGGAATACCAGCACAGTAAACAGACAAAGCATTCCTGGGGCGGTGTAAACTTACACTGGCAAATCTGTTCTTTGTAGTGGTATAGTAAAATCATCCCCGCAAGCAAAACAAGCACCATTTTTAGGTATAATTGCATCTACATGTGTAGTGTTTGCTCACTGAGAGGTGTCAGTCTGACCAGAACAGCTGTGCTGATAGAAATCTGCAGCACAGACATAGCTTTTTCTTTTTTTTCTTTGTAAAGTATTAAGTAATTAATAACTATCAACATTGACTCTGTGGTCAAAGAGGTGTCAGTTTGTCATAGATTTCTGTAGAGGTTCACACAAACTAGTTGATGTAAGGAAGAGAAAAGAAAGGCATTTAACATGGTTACATGGACTTGCCTTGGCTGGTATTTAGAAGAGTGCACAGTTATGGAAATCAGATATACTGCGTGGAAACAACATTTCTGGACACAAAGCCAGGCTTTGTGTGTTTACAGACAGATTTTTCCAAGACCCTATTCAGCAAAGTCCTGTAGTCATACGCTGCTAGTTGCACAGATGGAGGAAACCGGTGACGTGCAAGAGATCTCTCACATGGGGAGCTCTCCTCTAAGGCTGCTGTGACACACATCCTCTCACTGCAGATACAGATATTCCTGCACATTATATCTCACTCATGAACTGAGAAATAAGCAGAAGAGATTAAAAAGAAAAGAAGAAGGAATACAAGGAATATACAAGAAAAACAAATATAACCAGGCAAAAAGGGGCAAAGTTTTTAGTGAGGTAAATTCTTCTGGAGGGAAAAGATGCTTTTTTAAAGACATCCCAGAAAAAGCAAGAACTATGGGTCAGTGTAGAGAACTTCCCTTCTACACTAGGATCACACTGTTGTACCTAATGTGGCAGTAGGATCCAAATCCTGCTTTGACAATTTGTTAAGGTCCATTTAAATGGAACCAGATTTGACTTAATGATGTGAGATCTGATAAAATTACGTGAGGAGATCCTAATTTAACAAACAATCCCTTGAATCTCATTTTCTTACCCCTGGTGGAATTTAATTCTGATAACGTAATATGAACTCCATCTACTCTTCACTCCTTTGCATATGCCTAATGTAATCACTGCCGTCTGCTGAGTCTCATCCTCACCACTGACTCATCTGCTTCCTCTGCTCCCTCCTGCGCCTCTCATTCAAAGCAGGGTGTCTGATTAACTCAGTTCCTGCTGCTGACCCTTTCACTGGATTTTCAGGTGGCAGAAGTCTCACTTCCTGAGACATCCTTGTGGTCACCATTTCTATACCTTCATTATCTTCCACTCTATGTGGAGGTAACCTTTCTGAGCTCCCTTGCTTTCATAGCATCACAGAATCATTAAGGTTCTAAAAGGACTGGACTAAGATCATCCAGTCCAACTGTTAACCCATCACCACCATGACCACTTTCATCAACCCAAAGAACTGTTTCAAATTCCTATCCATTACCCTCCACTGATTTACTGCCAAGCATCTTCATCTGACAGAAAAGACAACTCGGTGATACCGCTATTGTCCTTTCTCAATCCAAACCCTGTAATTCCTATCTAAACGCTGGCATTTCTCTTTCTTTCCATACATACCCAGATTATTATCCTATGGTAGCCAGTACCACATAAATTATGTTTACTTCCTGCCTCCATAGCTTCTAGTTTTTCCAAATGAAAAAGGCACAAACTGCTTCTTGTCTCTATTCCCGTCCTCTCTTCAAACAAAGGGCTAAGCTCAGTTGCTAAACACTGCTTCGGATTTTCTTCTTTAAGACATGCACTTCACTCTGTGTGACCCATAAAGCCGCCATTCCCCAGTGGAGACATGGGCCCGAACACCTCCCCACAGGAAGATGAAAAATGAGACAACTGTGCATACTTGGGGAAGAAATATGAATTTTCTTCCCTCCCTTTTGCCTCTCTGAGCATGCTGCGGTTGTGATGACATGTCTGAGGTGATTAGGCACTCAGCTTGGATGACACATGTAACTTATCCATGTGGCCAATAAAACTCCCACCCAACACCTTCCCATCCTTCTCTACAGATCCTCTTGATTCCTTCCCCAGCCTTCAACACTCAGGGAAGTTATTTATGCCTAAATGAATTAGCTTGCTAAGGATAAACGGAGTGCAGTGAGCCAGCAGTTTTCTTCCACAAATGAGAGGGGAAAAAAAAGAAGAAGAAAAAAGGGGTTCTCACAGCACGGCATTGTTGAAAACAAATTGGCACAGCTAATTTTGGCCTGACAAGTGCGCTAAGGATTCTCTACATTTCCCATACCGGTCAAACTTATCAGTTCACACTTGTTAGTGCAAAAATCTCTTTTCCTATCTTTGTTTCTGCCACTTCTCTTATCCTGTCACTTTCCTGGAGTAAGTGTTACTGGCTGGGCACTTCAGTAGCCATTTTTGCAAATGCTCTTATTCCATTACAGAAAGATATTCACATGTAGACACAAATGACAGAAGACTTCAGTGTAGTGCTTATCACAGAGAAAGGACAAGACAGCCCAGCGTACCTACTGTACTGCATGCAGCATAACACAAAGATGATCTCTTTTTCAGCAGCCTCTCTTCTGCAAGAGACAGGCAGCGTTTCAATTGAATCCTTTAAGAAAAAAAGTCCACTTCACACAAAGCACAGAGGGAAGGAGGAAAAAAAATAATAATTCCCCATCATGATTCATCACCACAAAAGGTAGCATTTGTAATTTCCTTTCACTTTTGAGTCCGCGGGTCATGGAGCTGACCAGGATTGGAGTGTCCCGAGTTTCAAGTTAAACAGCCTTGCAGTGGGAGTAGCACAATAACCTGCTGACAAAGTACTTTCCTTTCCAAAGCAGGGAAACAGAAACTTCAGAAATAAAAACCTGGCCAGTGATTTTGAAGGGAGACACCCTAATTTCAGGGGATTGGGATTTGCAGGTGGGAGGAGATCTACTGAATTTTGCAGCTCCAGGGAAATTGGGTATGCACTGAATCAGGACTGGGTTAAAGGGACTCTGCTGGACATGGGATGAACTTGGTCCTGATCCAGCTACTGCAAAGCACTGCTTGAAGCCTGCCAGGAAGGGATGTAAAGAAGAGTAGTGAGTACACTGGAGATGGAGAGCCCCACAAGCTAACAGAGCGCTTTCCACATGAAGGTGTCAGGACTGTTAGCAGTGTAGCAGTCAGGGATCTCCATGGGATGTAGAAACTTGTTTTATGGTCCACTGGATCTTCTGAGAAGTAGAAGACACCATCTAAGCCTTCCCAAGTAAAGGTAAACCACAGCAGCAGTGGTTTGACATTTTTCATTCAAATCCAAATCATCCTACAGCACATTTCTCTGCTGAGCAACACAGAGGTTCTAACCACAGATCTCTGAGGAAAGCAGAGGTCAGGCACCAGGGCAAGGTGGTTTTCTAAAACTGGTTTTAGTGCACGCTGGATCCAAAGCAATTTGAAGTGCAGCATTAGCACTTCTCTTTTGTAAGTAGACGAAGATTTCCTTGTGTAAATTCTTTGCTTTGTAGCCTGTCTGTCCTCTGTTACTGATCTTACAAGGGGCAGACCTACCACGCTACAGAGGTAGCAGAGCTACAGAGCTACAGCCCTCTGCAAGCCCTGCCTGCGATAGGGACACTCCATATTGTGTGTATCTGTATAAACACCTCATCAGTACGCATCTTTGATGCATTTAATTTTAGGGACAGAAAGAAACATTGACATATAACAGATTTCAGCCTGCAAGTCCAAGGAGGATGGAGGAGAGCCATTAGCCTGCTTCATAAGCCTGTGAGATGTTCAGAGGATGTGAAAGGGCTCTGAAAGTTTGAGATCCCAGTTCAGAATATTTCAGACTTTGCTATCCCCCGGCAGGCCAGGCCATTAGCACAGACCATGACTGCTTGGATCCCAGATCTCACATTAGGCCATTTGGAATTTATTTAACATGTCAAGTATAACACAAGGCTTGCTTTAGAGGAATAAGCAAATCATTTGTAAGAGTGCATTTACAAGACCAGGAGTCACGAAAACCACACTCAGTGCTTGTCAGCTTATTCAGGGGGAACTGTGTAATCAGCTTAACATAGCAGTTATCCTTTACCTTGGAGGTCAACCTCATAGTTCCTGCATGTCACCACATTTAGCTATTAATCATTTGGAGTAAATTCATTGTTTTTATTTTAATTAAACTGTACAAAATGGGGTTAAATCTGATTTTAGATATCCTCTCTTTCCCAGAGAAGCTACAAGAACCATACATTCTGTAGTTTAATTCCCATCTTTTGGTGAAAAGCAGAAAAAGAGAAAGGAAGAAAAGCTCTCTAAATTTGAGTGAGGGTTACTAAACTACTTATCTCCTCAGCACAAGCTGCTAAGAAGACAGGTAGTTAAGCCATTCAACACCCTTTCTTACATCTGTTCCTGTGTTTTCTCAGTTTGGATCCCACATCAAACTGCTGCTACTGGTGTTTTCTCCTATCTTCTCCATTTCATCTCCTGCGTGATCCATGGCAACTCATGAAATGAAGGGAATGGACAAAGCTTGGGGGTCATTACATGATTAGCCATGATGCTCTCTCTTGTCCAGAGCCAGGAGACGGCACTCATGGAAGACAACATGAAAACACTGTCATCCCCCCATGGTGCCTGGAAACACAGAGTCCTTCAACTCTGACAAATGATCACCCAAAGAGGCCCTTCTGGACCATGTACCAGCTCATTAACTAAAAACTATTTGAATTCTGAAAAGAAAAATAAATAAAAAGAATCAAATTTTCCCATGCCCTTTCTTCCAAATATCTCATACTGTATTGTAATAAATGCTTTTTTGTTTGTTTTTAATAAGCATGCCAGAAAACTGACAACGGCTCACTCTGTTTTCCCCTGCCCACCACGGCTTTCCTCAGGTAGCCTCTGTCTACCTGGGGTTTCCCTGCAGTGAATGAAGCCGTGCCATTTCTGTTTTGAGACTGTTTCAGAGTCTGCCACTTTGGGATATGTCTCCTGCGTGCAGGCTGCATCTGGTCACACTCCAGAAATGCATTCTGCCAGGTCAAGAGTTTTTCTTCCCTGGGAATTAATTATGAGAAGTCTTCATCTCCAATATTTACAGCTACTACTTATTTGCTGCCTACATGCTTTTTGCTTTCCCATTTAAAAATGTGTTGGAAATGGTAACAAAAGAGATAATCCGCCTTTGTGGGTATTCCCATAATTAGCAACACACACATCTGGAGAGAGTTTCAATAGTCCACTGTTACTCAAACAATCTGTAATCACACAGACTGTGCAGTGAACCAGCAGACCGGAGCATATAGCTTTTCATTATTATGTGGCATACAGTACCCACAATATACAAATAAACTCAAAACCTGCAGCAGCAACAATGACACATTCTGTGCGGCCGTAGCGACTGAACAGCTTTCTGAAAAGTCTTTATCAAGAGATGCAACACATCCACTAATTATTTGGGGTTATAAGAGGGTAGGAGGTATAGGAAAATCTTGCTGCATCTGTTCAACATTTGAAAGAGTCAACTCCAGCAGCATTTACGGGGTTTAAAAATAAAGACTATAAAGACCTAGAGCTCAGAGCTTAGTTATGTGGGTGCGCAGCACCACGTAACAGTAGCTGAGTTTACAGGATGTGTAACAATACACACCAGCATAGCCAAAGGCAGGATCAAGCCCTTACATTTTTTTATTGTGATTTGTTCTCAAAGATCTGTTTCAGTCTGGATGTGATGATTCACATTCTCCACTCCCCCAGTGCTTTATCCCCTCCTTCTTCATGACCCACACTAACTTTTTATTAAAATGCTCTGGGTGCAGAGTCACATTTTTAATCCCGGTATTCATGTTTATCATCCCCAAACCTGTACTCACAGGAGCAGCTCCAAATGCCATGAGCAGAGCTCCATCACAAGGACAGTGAGATCAGCTTGCCTGGAAACAGTTGCTGCAAAGAGAGGAGGCTTTTCCTGCTCCTCTGCTAAAGCCTTTGCTTTTCAATGCCAGAACTCCCCAGCACGCAGCAAAGTAGGAATTCCCTCTCCAGGCTGTTCAGCACCAACAGCATTTTGAGAACTGCACCTGAGCCCACACTGCAGTAACTGTCACCAGGCAGTGATGATTCATTTCTACACAGTCTTTCAGAAGTTTCAAAAGATTTCCCTGCTAGTAGTTAACTACAAGATGTGAAGGTAAATTTTTACCATAACAAGAACAGACAATTCACTTAATCAACATCAGTTTATGGAGAAGCAGCACAGGGTTGTCAAAAACTGAAGACTGACATTTCTCAAGCTGAGAACTGCTGAGGGAAGGTACTATCAGTCAAGTGCTTTAAACAGAGAATGCCGTTGCAAAGTGGATGAACACGACTTAATAGCGATAGCCTGGCATGGTAACTTAGGAGTTCTCCCTTCTTATTGTTATGCTAAATTAATCTAAGGATGCAATTTTTAATCTTGTTATGCCTTTGCTAGCCCAGTTGCAATACAGAATACCTCTACAGTAGTAGCAGTGATACCTTCCCACAGAAAAAGCCTGTCAGTCCACTTTGCACCTACTGCAGCTTGCCTAAACTGCTCTGAGTTTGGGAAAGCTTGAAAATGTTTCTAGCAGGATAAAGTCTGGATCCCTACCTGCTGAAGAGACTCATGGGGCTCCTGGCAACAAGACCAAAACAGAGATAGCATTGAGCTTCCCAGCATGGCTGCTGCTCCAGGACTAAGGATATTTCAGAGCATGATAAGACCAATACTTTTATCTCCTTTCCCTTCTCAAATTCTGTGAATTTGAGATTTGATTGAGGTTAGATACATCCAAGGTTGTTAAGCTGAGTTCTCATAAATAACTTGAGTCATTCTTTTTTAAAACTTGCCTATTTACACGGTCCCATTAAACAATAATTCTTCAACAATACAAACTGAAATTCACCAAAACCTGATTTCTGCACATGGCACACATTTTGGCAGCACTGATCCAAATGACAATGATCTGGGCGATTTCAGTAGGTCTTGGTGTTAAAGGTCTAGGTGGAAATGACAATAAATATTTTTCATCCAATCTCATACTTTTTTCAACCAAATACAAGAAAAGAATTTCTTCTCATATGTGACAGCACATTCTTATTTCTCAGAGGTATTGTACAGCTACATTAATGCACAAGAAACGTGTTGAGGTGATGAGCTGAAAAAAACCCACAATGAAGGTGCCAATCAAAACTTAGTATACTGACAAACATGAAGGGAATTCAAACCCAGGTGAAAAAGCTGAACTCAAGGCCCATGTGAAATTCGAAAGACAACCTAAGAAGTTATCTTTGATTAAAAGTCACACTATTTTTCTTATGAAGGTTGTTGTTTCACTTTTTGACAGTAAAGTGAGGAAAAAGATCCCTTAAACTGTGCAAGGGTAAGCTAATTTTGAGTACGGCTTAGGAATATATCAGCAAAGTATTCCTTTCAGCTTCCTGGAGACTTGTATATTGCCAATTTATAATTAGTTGCAGATTTTCAATTACTTTCTAGCTAACAAAACAGTTTCATTTGCATTGTTTACTTACCACTTAACTCAAATTGTACCCAAATTGGTTATTTTAAAACGTGACATAGATTTTCAGGGCCAAAGCAAATTCTATATATTTCACTGTAACAAACATCTGTATTTCAGTCTTCAGTGATAAAAGTGTACAGGATTTGGCCTAAACTCAATCAACTCCATCACAATCTCAAAATGCCTCCTGTGCAATTTGTCAAAAGCAGATTTCTTGGCAACAACACATAAAACTACAGCAACATATAATGAAGAACATAATCTCAGAAAATACGCAAAGTTTGTTTTGTGTACTAATTGAAACTGGGAAACCACTGTAGGCAAATTTAAATTCAACAGAAGATCAAAGAAATAACCATCAAAATATCAGTCCCTGCTACCGCATGTAAATATAGCCCACTGTATCTGGATTCCTTCCTGATGGCCTCATTCATCAGGAGCGTACTGAACTCAAGAAAGGTGCAGAAAATGGGAGGTAGAATGAATAAAATGAGTGATTTTATTTAGTGTTATTCAGTGACAGTCAGACCTTTGCTAGCTGTGTTAAATGATACTCTTCATGATAATGCACACTGCTACAAGATTTAAGAACTGGCTGTCTGCAGCAATACCCCATGGCAAGAGATTCCCATTATCAGGGGAGAGAAGCGTTCTCCACTCCCTCTCCTTCCATGCATTAATTAAATACAGGTGACTTCTGACTTTCAGGATAGCAAGTGCAAGCCCCTCTGATCAGCCATTGTTACAGTTCTCATTATGTAATTGATCACCCTTCTCCCTCTCATTCTAAATAACCCCGGTTCGAGATCTTTTCTCCTCTGGAATTTCCTACTGAAAATCCTTTTGAGTTTCAGCAGATGATGGGGGAAGCCATCTGTTTTCAGGGCTAGACAGTCTCCTGAAGATAAGGATACACCCAGTGTGGAGCACAACTCCCCATCCGTTTCTCAGCAGTTGCACCTGGGGGCGGGGGGGGATGTCCTCTTTGAACTTGCTGGGATGGCCCCAAGGTCTCTTGCCTTATAACAGTCTAGGGGCATACAAACTCAACCTAACTGAATGCATATTTCTGTTGCAGATATTTCCTTTACTTTTAGCATGACAAGAGTTACTCAGACCTGTGTTATTGAACTAGTTACTTTCTTAGAGCTGTTCTACAGTTTCACCTCCTCTCCAGCTCAGCCCTAGGCTCTAGGCATGACGACTGGCTGCAATGCCAAGCATAGATCACAGACCCATCAGCAAAGGATGACTGCAGCAAATGGGCAGATGAGATGGGTCCACCAGGCTGGATAAACTTTCCCTGGTCATTTTAGTTTGAACTTCAACTTCATTCTTGGCTGGTGCATGTTTCATGACCTTCACTGGATAAGATTAGGTCATGCAAATAAGCAGCTGACGTTTCTCCAGTGGAAAAGCGTCTTCTGGGGAAAATGTTATTGTTCACTTTATTGTCTTGTTTCTTTTCATTTTCAATATAGCACTAGAGCAGTCTATATCACACAGATCCTTAATACTAAACTACAGTATTTCCTACTGAATGTTAGCTAATTATATTCTATGCACAATAGCAATTTAATAAAATATATACATTAAAAAAACCTGAGGTCTGTCATTCCTACCAGACCCACTCCTGAACGCCCATCATTGTCTCCTTCCAGCAGTAAGAAATGGGCATTTAATCTTACTTTTAACTTTGAGTCTTTAAATCAGTTTTAAATCCATGACAAGACTTTACATCCTACCCCATTGTTAGCAAGATTCCTTAATTGCCTCCTTTAAAAGACTTTATCCAACCCTTTTGAAAGTTTAAATAAATTATATCCACTGATTCTCCTTTATCCATTATTTGTTAACTATTTCAAAGAAACCTGACAGGCTATAGAA
Source organism: Coturnix japonica (assembly GCF_054131305.1). Lineage (NCBI taxonomy): Eukaryota > Metazoa > Chordata > Aves > Galliformes > Phasianidae > Coturnix > Coturnix japonica. Next base: position 25,647,980 of record NC_140670.1, on the reverse strand, counting down.
ATCGTGCTGATTTGTCCCCATCATATTATCCTTATCCAGGTCCTTTATAACATGATCTTTAATCATCCTCTCATCCATTATTCTTTACACTGAGTTGCCTCCCAGATTTATAATTTCGGGAATTGCCCATATCACCTTAAAAAAAGAGAGAAAGAACAATGTTGATCATCCTCCTATAAAACTTCCTTCCCTTCCCAACCCCCTCCCCTCAAATAACAGTACCAACATTTCTTAGTTGTTCTGTTATCAGACACGGTAATTTACATCTATGACCTCTAGGCTTGATTACTGCACCTAGATGTATTTAGAGGTGGGTCTGACAATTCTGAAAAACCTGGAACTGGCACAGATGCCAACAGCCCAATCTGCATCACTGTGAATACACTCATGGTACTCTGCTTTCATTACTGGGTCTCTGTATAACACAACAGAACATTTCAATCTTGACATTCAAGATCCCATGCTACACTGAATGAGACAACCCCCTGTAACACTGAACTACGCCCTTCTCCAAGGATCTGCTGCACAATTAGTCAGCAACAAAGATGGGGCTTGCAAAACTCAGAAGGCAGATGTCTCATAGGCTGGTGCAAGAGTAAAATTAACTTTTGCAAGAGAAGAAAAAAGAAACCTTACCACTTTTCCAACAAAGAGCAAAATTAATTGCTTGTGTTCTTATTAATGATAAAATAATCATATCCAGACCTTTGGGCAGACAACAGATGGGACAGAAAAATAAGGAACTGAGATATGTGTGTAGGTCTCTCTGAAAGTAATGACTTCTATTTTGATTCATGGAAACTACAGCAGTTACAAAAAACACAACAATGCTATTTAATAGAGAAAATACTCAGCTACAAAATACTACTTTTCAGTGTATTCAACACCATTAGCTATGCATTTTCACCAGTGATGAACATGAGCCTGCATGCTGTGCCTGTAAAAATCTACAGCAGCAGTGACCCGCCATTTCAAAGACTATATGATAGCATAATTGTTAGGAAAACTTGCTCACGCAGCCCCTCTTTTATCAGTCTGAACAGATGGAAGTCAGAAAGCACCAAATCCAGACTATACAGTCGTTGTGGTAGGACTGTCCAGACAAAATTATCAACATGCTGCCATCTGTTGCACTGTAACAAAACGTAATGGATTGTGAGCAGAAAGGTTCTACGTATCCTGCTATGACACTAGCATCCGCCTCTGACGTCACGGGCCAACATAAAATAGGAGGTATTACTTTCAGAGCAGCCCTTGTATATTGTCACTTAAACTTTAAAATGCAGACAGTATTCAGACACTGTTTTGACAAAAGAGCAAGACCTAAAAATCTAGAGAGCTATTCTGCTCTTGAGTTTCCTCCAAACTCATATCATTGCCATACAGATCCAATTATCTATTACAAATTAATTCTCCTGCTTCTCCCAGCACATTTTTATCCCTTTGTCTCTGTCAGAACACTGCTGTCACTGCTTGCAAAGAAATCCAATGGAGGAGGTATTTCCCCATTGCCTAGTGATGCAAACAAATAATCTAGTTTTTCTACACTCTCCTGCTCATCAAGCTGAACTGGGTTTGACAACTGGAATGTATTAATTAAACCCTTGCACATTTAAGGGGAAAAGAGTCACTCTGCCAAATAAAATGGGACAATAATGAGGATAGCATTGGAGCATCTCTACTGAGAAGTTGCCACATTTCTAGACACGTATTCATTCATCCACTCATCCCTCCTCCTTTCCCCCAGGATCACCAGTTTGGAATAAAGTTTAGACACAAGTACAACAGCAAGAAGCGGAGAAAAGAGGGTGCAGAATACAGTATTCCATTTCACTACTAATAACATGAAAAGCTGTCTGTTTTTAAAACAACTGTGAATTATTTACTTCTACCACATTTGCAAAGAGAAAACAAAACAAAAGGCTTTGCATTCAGATTCAAGGCCACTTTGACATGCTCAGTAAAGGCAGAGATTTAACATCACACATGAGATCTGAACAACCCTCTTTTGGGTTTTATGAATCACCTCCACTATGGGAGTGCTCCTTAAATTTGTAGAGAAGTATGCAACTGGGGAAAATATTGTGAAGGTTTGGCTTCCACTACAAAAGGCCTTGTTGCATGGCAGGAAAAGAGAAAATACCCTAATTTCACCTTTCTCCTTTCCAGGCTGTGCTTTAGGACACTGATTTGTTGTTCGCAGCAACAGCAGTCACCTGGACTGATTAGTGCCATTGTTAGATGCCTATAAAGAAGTCCTGTCACCGCATCCTCTAATAGCTTTGTGTTAGCCTGAAAGGGAGAGCAACACACCAAACACTTGGAAACAATTAATTGCTCGAGAGAGATTGTAAACTTCATAAGTAGGCCACACAGATCACATCTTTACCACCAACATGTTGAACCATTTATAAGAAAGTTTTGTAATTCTGCATAATTAAGTCTCTAAGTAATGTAGGTTTGGAGACTACAGGGCAACTGCATTTAAGATTGATGCTATTTTAATTACATAGAGAAGACAATTTAGAAAGAAGCCTTGCAGTTTATTACATTTACTTCTGTCAAATAACTTATAATTGTGTGCCAAGGTGCCTGAGAAAAGTATTGTGGGTTGGTTGGTTTTTGTTGTGTGTGTTGTTTTTTGGTTTTTTTTTTGCCTTTTTAAACAGCTTATGCCACTCGAAGAGGATTACTCTCTTTGTAAGTTGCTGTTTCTACTGAAGGGTACCAATTAATTAAGCCATTTACATAAAACTGTCTTGGATCAGCTACCTGCAAAGATAAAGGCTGAAATCTACCTTCTAATTGAAGAAATAAAGTTTTAAAAATAAATATGTTGGTAATTATCTGCAATAATACAAATTAGGAAATTTAGCTGATAAAATGAATATGTCAGAAATTAAGAGTAAATTACTATCATCCAAATTGAAAAAAGAAATTCCATCAAAAAAACCCAACAGCATTCTTCTAATTTGTCTTTCCTTTTCTGTCACATTACATATCCTTGTATCATTTGATGTTTTGCCATATCATGATGCAAAGTGAGAGGAGGTGGAAAGTGTCTTTATTTCAAGGAATGTGCTCATTCTGATCTTTTTTCCTTTTTTAGTTTGGGGTGGACAGGAGAGAAAAGAAGAGCCTCCATTTGTCACAAACAGTCATTATACACACAGCAGGGAATGATAAATGACATTATTTAGCAAAATAGCAAAATAACCCAGGGTACTTCAACACATACAATCAAAAAACCTATATTTATCTAACTAACTGTATGCAATTGATACTGAGTTCACAGTATGCTGATTTATCAAGTAAAATAAAACATGTGTCATTTGTTGCACCAGTTTTAGCAGGAGAAACACAGCTTAGAGCAAAATCATAGTCTCACTAGCACTCAACTATAATCTATATTTTTTCCTCTATACCTAACAGAAGAATTTTTTCATACAAAAACTTCTATGTACAAAAACTTCACTTATGCCAGTCGAGAAATAGATCTACACTGGAGATTTACACCGCAGCTTCAGCAGCACAGACAGACGGACCCCATGAAAAATATCTTTTGCATTCAACCTCTAGCACAGAAGGTGGTTTCTCAGCCTCCACCTGTGTGGTGGTTCAGCTGATTAATGGTCTGACTGTGACAGCTGTTATACATACAAAACTCACACTGAAGCAAGTGGCAGGGTTTTTTACCTGCATAATGACTTGGGGACATAATTTTGAGTCATATCACACAGTCTGAGTCAGGTCCCTTCCCTTTCTAATTATTATGTTCTTTGCTAATGAATGGGATATATTTCCTTCCCATATACCTCAGCTAACTGTTCTTGCCAAATCAAGCTTATTATACTAAAAACTTACCCAGAGAGGTCTCACATTAAAGCTTGCTTTATCTCTCTCAAAGTGGAGATTCAGAACCTTAGAAGCAGCTGAGATTGTGTGCTTTTCCTACGCTTGCTGCACCAGGTCTTAAAGCTTTATGAAAACATTTACATATATGACTTGGAGTACTCAGTGGGAGTATTACTCTATATAACAGTAAGCACAAGTGTCAGGATCTGTGAGATCAGGGCCCAAATCAGCTCAAGATTTTACACGGCAAACATCTCAATTGGGAGTCACCAACCCTGGAGGTTTGAGTGATATGGTTTGATGGTATCACAGTGATAGGCTGATACCTAGACTAGATGGTCTTCCCAAACTTAATGGTTTTGTAGTAAAAAATAATATGACACGGAGGCAGAATTACTGAGTTTCTACATCTAGAATCAGATCTGAGAACATAAGCTCTTCCTGATCTGGAGTTTTTGCTGCTGGACAACAACTGTTCAACACTGGACTGCAACATCTGGTTGTGCCCCTGCTTACTGGGCCTTCTCAGATGGGTCTGTGTGCTCCAAACACAGTGCCTGAGGCCTCTCTGAGTGGAGAACAAGTAGAAAGCGCTGGAGGCAGCTGTGAATGGTAGCACCAACCCTGGGAGAGGCCAAGTGGCTCAGGGGTGGATGGTGCTGGCTGTGGTAATGAGGGAGCAGAGCCTGGTGCTGTAATCGACTGAGGAGAGACGAGCTGCCAACGTCAGCGGGCTGTGTGTCAGATGAGCTCGGCTCGTTTGGCAGCAAACAGGGAGCTCTAACACGGAGCCGCTGGCTTCACGTCAGCTCTCACACTAAATCACTTTCAGCTACCTGTTCTAGTGATTTCTGTAGCTCCGGTCTAAATATAACACTAGGTAAATGTGACAGGCAAAATAGGGACGCTCTTGCCCTGTTTTCATACGTGCTTCAAGGAAACGTCATGAAAATAGAGCAGAAACTGCACTTCTAGCATTATAAGCAAAAATTAAACACAGAGATACACACAGCATGCATGCACATAAACCAACACATGAATTCACACACAAGTGCACAACAGACGATACTATTAATGAATATACACAATCAAGAGGATAATGCGATGCTTCTCAATCAGATCTTTATCACTGGTCTAAAATTATTGGCAAAATATACTGTGAAAACCCCTAGGGCAACACAAGGGAAACCTTCACTTCTTTTCTGCTTCTCTTTCAAAGAATGTTTCAGAGAATCCCTTTGTATTTTATAGCTACGCAAAATTAAAGGAAAGTATCATCCTGGTAAGTCTACTGACCCCTACCTTAACAAATGAATGCTGTCTCTCTGCCTCTATGAATGTGTGCTTACATCTACTAGAAAACAACATTTTCATTTTATCTCTGCTATGATAACCCATAAATGTACTCTGTACACTCATTTCATGACAATAGAAATGGATAAGAAATACCATTCACCACATTAGAAGTAATAAAAGACACAGCACGATCCTCCCACGCTCCATCCACTCTGCTTCACAGTCACTGGTGCTCACATGATTAATAAATGCAATGTGGACCATAAGAATATGTTCTTACTTGCACTGGGAAGCTCATCTTTCCTCTTTTGCCCATGGCTCTTTTATTGTTCTCCACCTCTGATTCCATAAAATGACACCACTTTGCAAAATGCTTAGGGATGCATAATCTATGAAAGATTCCATACTGAATACACCTCTCCCTTGCTTCACTGTACGTGTGTCAAAAGTGAAATTATTTCTGCCACTAACAGCATGCGTTCTTCAGAGGAGACAATCCTGAGAAATTACTCAAAGGGTAGATGCTATCTGTGTTTAAAGAGAAGGTCCACTCCCTTGGCAGAAAATCCAAATTGTTCGCCTTGGCAGGGATATATACACATTTTTAATCTCAAGATTGATTTGAACAAGAGAAAATAACTCTACTATATTACATCTATTTACATCTAGCTATTTTATCTTCAGTCAAAGTTTTAACGTTGCATCAAAAGTTACAACTGCTGCTGCATACACGTGGGGCTGAAGGAAGCATTTCTCTGAAGTCTACCTTGCAGCTTTCCATTAGTGAAAAAGAAAGAAAACAGTTTTCAGGAAAGTTCCTATTTGTAGCTCATCAATCGTTATCTGGATGTATCTGTTGTGCTATAGGAAGTAGATGGTCTTATTTAAGAAAGATTATTAGCTCTGAATTGCACATTCTGTTGCCTGCTGCTGTTTTTTCTGATGCAACAGCCTTGGTAATGTACGTGAAACTACCCTGTCTGTCTCGTTTAATTAACATTACCTTGACTAAAGATTTCTGGTTGATGTATCTGGAAATTGGTTTTGTTTGTACTTATGGAACAGGTAGTTAAAAAAGTTGCCCGGTTGCCATTGCATAAAAATGAGTTTGAGAAATAAATTCTAGAAAAGAACTTAATTCAGTTTCTACTTCTGTTTTGCCCCACATGACTTAGACATTACCTCATTGGCAAGAATCAGAAAGAAACCACTGTTTCAACTTGCCAAGCCTGTGGCTAGCAGTGACATTCTGTGTCTGATCTTAAGTAATGAACCTTAAGTAAAAGGCTGTATAACTAATTACTAATCCCTTGAGCTGTCTGGGCTATACAGATGGCACCGTCATATACTATTTATTTATTTGGGTGAAATTCTGTATCAAAATATTTCAGCAGTGATCCGCAGTGATCTGGCAAGATACTACAGGGATGGATGACTTAGACATGCCATGGATCAGACAGATCTTCTTAACAAGTTTATAACAATAAATAAATAAATAAATATGTTAAAACATATGAAGTTATTATGAAAAAGCAAAATACACTGCAGATTCTGACTTTTTAAATTTCATTTAAGAAAGACATATGAAGAAACAATATTGTAAAGTCTCAATTTTTCATCAGCTAGCTGTATTCCTAATTATTCCTATATTTTATCCTCCACAGATGCCAAAGATAAAATAGAAACATAATTAAACGAACAGCAACGAGTTGTCCTGAACCTAAATGTGTCTAAGATAACCTAGTTTTTGAAATCTAAACAAACCTCTCTTTAAACATTTCTTCTGCTGTGTGCCTCACTTGGAAGCATCTTCATTTCCACGTGAAAATCACAAAATTGAATCCCTGACACCAATGTGACTAAGATCTCAAGAGCTTTTCTTCCTTAAAATGTACAATCATTTCTCACTAGCTGACACTAGCTGTTGACCTGTGTGATTTGTTATCTTCGACATAAAGTACACAAAAAGCTTTAGAAATTCCACATACAGGACCATCTGGTTAGTGTTACCCCATTTATTCCACTCTTTTTCCATGAAATGTTTGAACCAGAAGTATACGAAACACTAATAATAAGTAGAATGTTCAACAAATGTTAATGACTGACTATAACATCACATTTTTCATTCTAAATTCCTCATGGAAGCAATCCGTGTGCTTTTAAAAATCTTCACCATTAGAGAATTTTCTCACTGGTCTGATATTTTTCATTTTCATAATACTTGGAAGTTATGTGTGTGTGTGTAGAATTCAAACACAGTGAGATAAAAATGGTATACATTTTACTTCTCCATCCCTCACACATGCTTATGACCTGAGATAGGGCTACATCTCTATAGCTCAATGTGTTGAATGGGGAAAGAATGTGCTGGCTTTCCAGTGTGTAGCAAATAATATTCTGTGCAGGAACTTTCCTCAAGCTCAGACATGACAATGGGTGGGAAACCATCTTCTCATCCTACAAGTTTCCAAGAGTTCAAAAGTTATCCAAGCATAATGAGCCTGCAAACCAATTGTTTTTACATAATAAAGCATAGAAGAAATTAGCGCACACTCATTCCACTACAGAAAAGGCAAAAGCCCTTTAATTACCATGCTTCCTTGCTATTTAGACTGAAGAATCACGTTGTCACCTGAATTTTCTATCTACTGACTCTCCCAACACAGGCATCTCAGTGTCATTTGTTATAATCACTCAATTCCAAATTCAGGTGATTCACAGAAGCAGGCATTTGGATCTATTCCTCACAGCCCCCTGAAGCATGGCCACGTAACTATTTGGATAGATGAGAAAAGGCAATGGACAATACGTGTAGGTTGCTCTGAAAGTAATGCCTCCTATTTATTTCCATGGAAACTACATCAGATACAAAGAGCACAATAACATCATTTGATAAGAGAAAATTCTCAGGTACAAAACACTATTTTTTCAATGCAATCACCACCTGTGCATTTTCACCAGTGATAAAGAACTTGAGTGACAAGCTTGTAAAAGTCTGCACCAGTGGAGGTGATACACTGTTTTGCAGCTGCTGCAATGGAATAATTGCTGGGAAATTGACACCAACACAGCCCACTTTTATCATCTCTAACAGATGGAAGTCAGAAGGCATCAGACTATCTGGTGGATGTGGTAGGTTAACCCAGCCAAGACCTAGCAATGTCTTCAAACAGTCTTCAAAGTGGTATGGGCCATGGCATTGTTGAGCTGCAACCTCTATTGCCATGCCACCAACATTCACCCCAGACATCATGAGCCAATATAATAAAACAGGAGGCATTACTTTCAGAGCAGCCTGCATATGTCTTTTTCTCCCTCATTTTGACCAGAAACTCTGCTTTTGTCTAAAGTAGAAGGAAAAAGAACAATGGCAGTGTTGTGCAGTTGATTTTTTTTGTGGGGTCCGAAGACCTCACCCTACTGTTGCTGAAGTGTTACTGTGCTGATCTGTGAATGTAGATTCACACAAAGTCCTCTGACCTCACTAATTCAGAGCAGTGAGAGCTGAAGGTTGGGTATGCTGTCTCCCTAGCCTGTTGAACTGAAGGACAGAGAGTTTCCTAGAACAGAGGATTCTTGGGCCTTAATAAGGGGACTCTGCACAGGATCATTAAGGGTTTTGCTTTGTTTTTAATATTGGCCTTTGCTCTTGTAATTGTTTTTTAAGTTGTAAGAATCTGGCATCCACTGACATAAAAAACAGAAGTAGAAACTAATGAGCCCCAGCTCAGCTTATTCTTGCAGCTAGCAACCTCCTATCAAGCTTTTCAGTACCTCTCCAGGCTCTCCACTCCAGTCTGAAAAGTATAGCTAAAGCTCTTATTGGAGGGTGATGCTGCTGGGAACATCAACCAATGCCTGGGATACAACAGCTATTGCAGGGCAAGTGAGTTGTGGGAGCACAGTTATAGCCTCCAACACACCGTTAGGCAGCCAGAGATTGGCTGAGTCAAGGATGGCCCTGGAATTTTTGTGGAATTGCAACATATTGAATAGAGGTTGGTGCCCTTGAATTCATGTGTATAATAAAAATGTATACAAAATACATTTCAGGAGAGAAATATATTTTAGGACCCCATTCATGCTCATCGTGTCAGTAAACACTTTATAATCTATTTTCATATTTGCAACAAATTAAAGTGCCACATTCCTGAGCCAGCAGTACCTTCTCACTGAGTCTACAAACGTAGCAAGAGGAAGCCAGGAACAAGATGATGAATGGCTTGAGAAAATTCTAAGCAATTCAGCTTCCTTTCATATCATCTCAGGTTCATCCTTTCAAACACTATCATAAATGAAAGAGCTATAATGAATTTTGTCATGGGTGGGGGTTGGTTTGAAGCAACAGCACAGTTTGATTCAAGAATAACCTATTGCGACCTATAATAGTAGTATGGCAGCTTTTTTAAATTAACTGACCACAACCAGCAAACAGCTATTAACATGGTGACTGTGTGGGGATACAAAGATATGCAGTGTCTGTGCAGCTGTACCAAAGTATTTTTAAAAGGAATTAAAAAAAAATAATAAAGAGAACGGCAGCCTCCTCCTCCTCCCCAACTGGTCACTAAGACAATGAACTCATTCAATCTTTACAATCTTTTGTGCTCCTTTATAGGAATACTCCACCAGTTTCCAAAATTATAGCCAGTGTTTGGCTTAATATGATTTGTGCACTAAGGAAATGACAGTGTTCACAACAGGGCTAAACACTGCATTCAGCCAGTGATTAGCGCAACCTTGTATATATGTCACATCAAAATTATTATACAGCTTTGCAATTGATTATGAAATCTTTTGTTTGCATAGACAGTAATAAGGCCACTCTGACACCCAAATATCCAGACACTGCTTACAATTCCCTGTTAAATTCATCCATTCAGTAGCATTGACACCAACCTTTTCTAATTTCTCATCCTAACTAACTGCAGATGTGTCTTTTGTGTTGGAGGCAGAAAGGAAAGACTTAAGGAATGACCTTCAAAATACCAGCGTGGCTACAAGCTGGCAGTGGCCACAAGAGCAGCAGCACTGGCTGTGCGCTCCGCAAGAGGAGTGGAAGAACCAGTGCATCCCAACAGCCTCCACCGAGAGAGGAGGGAAAAGATGAGGTCAAGCAAACCCCCGATCTCTCACACAAGACAGAATTACGCTGCTGTTGCCTTTGCATCAATAACAGATGGTTCATATAAGAATACAGCATATCCTCAGTGTGGCAAAAAGTTCTGCTTTTTCAGATTTAGAGGAATATGGTTGCCTAAGGATAGATATGTGCTTTGCTATAAGACTGCCTGGTAGTAAACATTCTTTTAAAGGAGCCAGTAATATTTTTTTTTCAAAAGCAAATAATGAAAACTGTACATCTGAAGACACAATGAAAGCAGTGTTTTTAGCACACTGAGTAATCTTTAAAGCCTAATTTTAAATGATTATGAAAAAGCAACAAACCAACAAGTCCATCCTAGTAAGAGTCACAACAACAAAAAGAAAACGAATGAAGAATTCAGTGACATTTTTCCTCTAAGCAGGAAAGTATACATTAGTCCTGTTTGCTTACAATAAATTACAAGGACATTCTTCTGGCATAGGCAATATCACTCTTCACCTCAAAGTTAGATGCCAGGCTTAGACGATTTCTAGCAATAATTCCCGAGTTTCAGAAAGCAACTGTGAGGAGCTGGCTATGATAGGGATGCGTACAAAGCCATCCATACAATGCGCTCCTTCCTTCTGCTTATTGAAAGAGGAGCTCTGGAAAAGATTGAAGAATATTTTTGATGCTATCATTTTACTTTGCTCATCGCTTTGACCATTGTTATTCCTCTTTGCTGTAGTTTCCCCTTTTCTGTCATATAAACATAATCTACTTGCTTTTTCTTTCAAAGCATTCTCAGCCTAATCCCCTCCCAGTCCATTCTCATTCATTTATTCAGAGGGGAGAACTCCCACCTCCAGCCAGCCCCTGACAGTAGGTTCCATCACCCATTTGTTACCTTTTCAAGCAAGGATCTTTGTGCTTTCTCCCCTGTTGCCCTCATGCTTGGGTAGAGCTCCTTCTTCATGTCCACAAAGCTGCCTTGTTATCCTCCTTTAAATCCCTTCTGAAGCCTCCTCTTAACTCTGACACCAAAAAAAAAAAAAAAAAAAAAAAAAGCTTGACAATGACTACACTGCTGCAATAGCGAGTCTAATACCTGTGAAGCCGACCTTCTTATTCAAACTTGTGCTTTCCAATCTACTTCCATTCACCTGTTGTCTCCTGCTGTCTTTGGGTTCAAAGGCTATCACAGGGGAATGAGCTTAATTAGCCTGAATTACTCTGCATTTGCTGAAAATGCATGTTGCTGTCAGCTGACATAAGGCAACTTGTTACCCTGAGAAAGTATCTCTATACATCCAAGCCATCTGGATGTAAATTCCCTGGAGAGGGGAACTTTCTGCTCTGTATTTTCATGCTGCCTAGTATTCCTTGTCCTAGCTATTTCAAAGAATAAAAACATTGCTGGATATATAACATGGATTGTGTTTGCTCTTCTAGACGCCTATTTGTGTGTGTTACCATAGCTTGGAAGCCTGAGTACGTGGAGAGAAGACAGAAAGTTTACTAAACAGTTGAATGAAATATGGATCAGCTTCTGAGAGTATTGAACATATGGTCTGTATTTAAAGACAAATAACACTCAGACCAAATTCTGGTCTAATAAATATTTAGTAAGCTGGGTGATAGACATATACAGCTTCAAACTACTTGGTTACCCATCCATTAATACAGCCACCATGACTAGGGAGTTAATAAAACCCAATTTTAATAGCAACATCATCTCTCTCTTTGATTGCCGCTCCCACTGCCTCTTCTCCCATCCTGAAGGAAAAAGGACAGAACAGCACCACTGGTCCGACCAGCTTCATGGGCACCACCTAGACCTCTGGTTAGTAAGAAGTGATATTATTTACAAAGCTAGACTGTATTTTATAAATGAAGTGGTTTAAAGCCATGCTGACAGAAGTAGGTTGGTACTGTACTGTACAGACATGAGCCACATGGGAATATCAAGCGTCTGCACTGTTCTAAGAATGGAAGCACGTCTTTGATACAAACCGTCACCCCAATATGAAACCTACCATTTAGGTAAAAGAAATAAAATCATTTGAAAAGCAAAACTCTTTATCTTTGTGCTTCTTCATTGCCTAAAAATCCCATTTAGGAAAGTGTGGGATCAGTCTCTTTCTTGCTTTTTTTTTTTTTTTTTTTAATAAAAAAAAAACAAAACACAAACCCAACCAACTTTTACAAGTGGAAAAAATCACACAGAGGCTGCAGGGTAATGTTTTTCATTAACCGGAACGCACATTTTCAGAAGTAAAGCTGCATGCTTTTCTTTTTTTCCCTGGCATTAACTAACAGAATATTGTATATCATTTTCTTTAAATGACTCCCCAGATAGTGACATTGCTGTTTCTATATATCAATGAATACTGCCAAACCTGTTTGTTTTTAACAACAAACAGAGAAGTCCAAAGCCCATTGCTGCAAGCCATATTTTCAGTCCCTATCTTCTCCATAGTTTTGAACTGTGAAAAAGAAAATCTTTTTCTAGAACTTAAGATAGAAAAATTGGCATGACCAAAATGGTTTCAAACCCCAATCTTCAAATGAAAGTGCAAAATGAATTTGAAGCTGAAAATGAAGTAACACTTGTTTTAGTAAACAGCAATTTGTACAGATAAGGTTATTCACACAAGAGCTCAACATGTTTTGTTTTTTTTTTTTTTCCATCTGTATTACTTCCAAGATGGATCCAAAATCCATGAAAAGTAAAATTGAATAAACAGGGGTATCTGTGTATTTAAAAATGATTTTTTTTTTATTACCCCACCTAGTACTAAATCAGCACAATGCAATTGCCATTTTAAGGCAGTCTTACGAAGTTTGAACAAGCCAGTGTACTTCATTACAAAAGATAAAAGTTTCTTCCTCCCTGCAGTGAATACAGGTAATTTCAGAAGCCGTGGCTTATAATTATTCACTGCTGAAAGGCTTTTAAAAGGTCTATATTGAAAACAGTGACCCCCAGCTTCCCCTCAGTATGATTGGAGGGAAAAATTCTCATTTTGCTGTAATGCTGGTTGATAAATGTTAGGCAAAACATGCATTTCTTCATTACAGTGCAGTCTAAGAGTTCATTTAAATAACAATAACATCCGGCATAAAAGTCACAAAAGAATTATCTGGCAATTTCATTATGTTGAAATGCATTATTAGTGCTAACAATGGGCACATCAAGTAAATAAATGAATGTCTTTTATTGGCAGCATTACTTCCAATTATTTAGCTTTCTGGAATATCAAACTTCATAATTCAACATCTTGGTCAAGAGTGCTTGCTTGCGTAACTTTTGAACTAGTACTGACATTTTAATACTTCTCTCCAATTTTCTCTCCCTTTTCCCACCACTGACAGGAAAGTACAAAAACACACTGCCTGAGCATAGGTAGCAGTATGTTGTCATTTTGTAAGATATTAAAAGAGATTCATGCTGTCATTATTTTTCATGCACAAATAAACCTAAAATCTGGAAATTACATATATATATATACACACATATATATATATTTGCTGGATATTTGCTATAGATATCCAGCCAGTACTTGTACATTGCACCAATAGCACACAAAATGCATCAACAGCCTTTTCTGACCTGCTAATCACACAGATCTCACAGTAAAATTTAACATTTTTGAAGCTAATTATATCAGGAGGATCCAATCTGTCACAAGAGATCCCAACTCAATTAATTACCATTAAGATACAAATTACAGCAGGAGAGGTATACAGCCTCTGGGCCTGATACAGCGTCAAAAAACACATGACGACTGCTGGTGCTCTCTTTGGAAGTGCCCACAATGCACATCTTCAAACAGGCCCATGAGGACCTGCACTGGCTGCCAGAGATTTCACTGCACTGCATTTTGCAGAGCATTCCAACTACTTGTATAGCTTTTGGTATAGAAACTGTGCCTGGCTCCCTCAGCTCCATTTAGATAGAGCTCATCCCCACTCCAGATTTTTCATCCCAATGTTAGCCATCTAGCTGGAAGCAGTGTGGCATCCAGACACAACAAACTTTAGTGTGGTCCCTACCAACAAAGGATTTGACTGTTTCCATGAATGAGGCTGTACTACTGACTGCAAAGCTCTCGCACAGCTCTCTTCTGGTGATGCTTACTGCAACGATTTCTTCTTTGCCGCTTTTCAAATGCATCATCCCCCTCTGCCATGCCAAACCTGCCATGTTCCCTTTGTGTCATATTCCTGTCCCTGCAGCAGAGTTGATGCCACAGAAGGGCTGGCTCAGCACAAAGCTTGGCAGTTCAGCTTATATCACCTATAACGTTAAGTTTGATTTAAGCCTTCATACTTAAATGACTGAAAGGTACACCCCCACGCTCAATTTTGTCAGGTGTGCTGGAGGGTTGGTAACCTCAGGAGGATGGATGTGATGGACAGCAAAGAGATGGTAATGACTTACCATGGCTGGATTCCCTGCTGTACATCTGTCTATATCCTACATCTACTGAGTTTGTTAGTCACTTCTTCACATCCAAGATATCCACTTAAGAGAACACCCAAAAATAAATCACTTCACTTGAAAATGGCAGACTTGGCTGAGCCTAAAGAAAGAGCTCTTCCCAATGAAATGAATGCAACCAAGTTGTGAAGCATGACTAGTGTAAGGATATTTATAACTTCAGCACAAAGTTGATCCTAAAAATGGGTGGAAACTAGTTGGATATGCTGAATCAGAGAGCAGTTTTTAAACACGGATATACTAAAATGATCCTTTCTTTTATAGTTGTGTAGCAAGGATGTAGTTTGCAATTTGACAAAATTTACTACTTTTCACACATCTGCAAGAGAAGAGAAATGCTGCTCTATTCAATGGTAGCTATATTTCTCCTATGACCATACATGGCCTAGCAAAGTATCAAACTGAAATGAATACAGTGCTTATAATGACTGCAAAATAGAAGTGAATCGCCTAATTAAGGCAGCATATCTAGATATAGGAAATCAAGGGTCAGTTCAGTACTGTAATGCATCTTTGCATTACCTGTGGTGAGTTACAAGCTGTGCCTCCAGAGTGCAAGACAGAGATAACACCACCCCTTTATCCCATTCTTTGTCTTGACAGCCAAGTTTATTAACTCATCAATGTAGAGAATTTCTCTTAATTTGTGTTTACACAATGATTTGTGCAACATGGCCCTAATTTTAGATGGAGACTCTGTTCGCCACTATACTTCTAAATAAAGTCTGGGTAGATATTTCCTCAAGTCTACAGAGCCAAATTACAGCAATTCATTTAAACAAATTGAAGATGGGCTTCTATGTGGAAAGATAAAGAGGGACTGAGCACATGGTCAGTAACGGGGAGTTTCTTGTGCTGTTAATCCAATCCCAGAGTGACTGCTGGGAATCTTCTTTAGTCAAAACAGCCCTTCATTATGTAGAGTCTACACAGAACTGCTGAGGACAGAAACAATGAACTAGTGTCATAGTCAAGCTATCTTTGCTTCTATAATTGATGCATTTCAAATGTATAACAGAGAAGTCCCTCAACTCAGAACCACTGGATCAGAAGCACTATGTTTTTTTAATACTACAGGACAGTGCCATGAACATCCTGTAGATAAAATGCAAGTCCATCTGTAAAAGTATTTATAAACATTGTACAAATGAAGCAAGGAGTAAATAGCAGGGAATAGCAGTCTGTGGTGTCTCCAACAAGTGATACTGGAAACCAAAAAGCAATTTGGCCCTCTCAAATGCTGTCAGTAAATACAGCCGAGTAAGATGTTTCTGCAGCTCACATTCTACACGTGTGATCTCACCCTCAGGTCTATAGCCAAATATGAGAAAAAGAAGTAAGCTGCAGAAACATGTGAGAAAGAAATCCCAAATATCAGGCTGTTCTCCTACCCCTGTTGCTATGTGGCACAGAGACAACGTTAGCAATGGAAATTCTGCTGCAGGCAGCCAAAAATTCACAGAGAAGAAGAATCAAAGCAGCAACAGACCTGTAAAGCTCAAGACGTTCCTACAGCCAGAGATACAGTCTGTCCTTGGTTCTCTCTGCAGGCAGACTTGCTCTAGCATTTATTTTTTTTCAGTAAGCATGAAAAATGGTTCATCTCTCCTGACTTCAGCACAATTTTGATCTAATGTACAAATTGCACGAGAGTCCCACACTAGAGATCAGTATCATCCAAATACTGCACGGCGTTCCGATAAAGCATTAACATAGCGCTATGACCAGTTATTAATGGAAGCTTTCTCAGTTATTACAACCATCATGTCAAAACTCAAGCCAAAGGAATTTACCCAGGCTCTGTCCAAGGAATATGACACAGGAATGTAATACACATATGGCAAAGATTTAACGTATGTGATGACTGCTAGGCAAGCGATGTTTTTATTGTCCAAGAAACAATGGCACATTCAAATCCGGTGTAAGTAAAGAGTGAATAATGATGTTAGATCCTTGCACCATGAGGGAAATATAGAAGAAAATTTGTTACAAATTCAGTCTGTCTGTGAACTAAGTAAAATGATACAGAAGACAGGCTGACCATCGGGAGTCAAACAGCTTTTGGGAAGAGGGGACTGGTATTTTTTTCTTTATTGCAAGCAATTTTCTAATGAGCTGTTGACAATCACAGATGTTCTTACACCTCAGACGGCTGGGGGTTCTCAAACCCTCACCAAGTGGCCAAGAGTCACATTCTGACTGGCTTTTACTTGCCTTTGCAGTTCTGAATATTGAGCATCAGTCAATGGTTTCCGTCTTTGCTGCTAGTAGTTGCTAGCTCAATGAAAATGTTTTCACACAGGAATAATGGCAGCTTGCCTTTGCCTTGCTGTCCAGGTAAACTCTGCAGCACAAGACTTGATATCGGACAATCACTGTTATCCATTTCTTCACATTACAGGGACCTCCTGGTCTTTATATATTAATGCAAATGTGAACACTTGCTGAGAAAGCTACTAGAACAAGATGTAAATGGATCTTTAGAGACACTGCTTTGGCTTTTTTTCCTCAAACAAATTAGAGTAAATTCAGAATTTTCCTGGACAGCATCAGAGGCCAATCTGTACAAGTCTCAGAAATCAAGTGGGGACTGTTCCTTTTGTCTAGCTGCTTGCTCTGATCTATGGATGGAAAAAGTCTCATACACGCTCTCTCCACAACTTGAGGGTCTCAAAATGCCTATTTTCCCATGATAGTCTCTGCCATCTGATTTTGCTAGAAAAAAAAAAACAAAACCCTGAACTTTATGTGGGACTTTTTAGAGGCTTTTTACATGGAAACCACAAAATTCTTAAATAGTTTTCTTTCTTTCTTTCTTTCTTTCTTTCTTTCTTTCTTTCTTTCTTTCTTTCTTTCTTTCTTTCTTTCTTTCTTTCTTTCTTTCTTTCTTTCTTTCTTTCTTTCTTTCTTTCTTTCTTTCTTTCTTTCTTTCTTTCTTTTCTTTCTTTCTTTCTTTCTTTCTTTCTTTCTTTCTTTCTTTCTTTCTTTCTTTCTTTCTTTCTTTCTTTCTTTCTTTTAGTTTACTCTCTCTGAACTAAGAACATCATCTGTATTTTTCATCTTTTCAGCAAAATGTCTGGTATTCTAAATATTCTATGTTCCTTTTTAAATGATATGTATTTGATAGTTTCATTTGTTTTTAATTATCTAATACAGAAGGAATGCACTGATAACAACAACAGAAGTATTTGAAGATGCCTTTCATTTAAAGATTTTAAACTTAAAATATCTCAGCACTTTGTGGTAATTATTGTCATCAAAACAGAATGAATGTATGGGATTTCAAAAAGCTGTTCCTGTCCTATTGCGCCATGAAGCATTTTTCATGAAGGAACCTCCCTGTCACTCCCTGTACTTTTACCATCTTCTCCCTTTGCAGGGAATCTCAGTCCAAAGTGGAGATGAGATGACAACACAAAGGGTTAATCAGAGCAGTATTCAAAGTGGAGATTGCTGTCACATACAGAAACAGAATGCACCTGATTTCAAGGGTACTAAACTCTCTAATACCATCCAGCATTTCTGTGTGATGTACTGCTATTTCTTTAGTATAGTTTAAACATCACAAAACACATTTTTGATTAAAAAAAAAACCAACAAAAAAAACCAAAACAAAACAAGCACACAAGCTTTTGAAAAAATAACCCTGTAAGACCTTTAAAGGTGCTTTCCAACTCTAAGGATTCTGTGATTCTGTTATCCCCCAATATTCTTCAGTTACCCCCCAATATAACATTTCCTCTGTCTCTTTCTCTGTCACAAAGTTCCTTCCTTTTTTCTCCACACCTCATAAAAAGTAAATCATCCTCTAAAAAGCCAAGAAAAATTTTAAAGCAATATCTTTATTCTGAAGTCATGCAATGATTGGCTCTGTTCCATCTCTTTTACTGG
Organism: Coturnix japonica; assembly: GCF_054131305.1. NCBI lineage: Eukaryota > Metazoa > Chordata > Aves > Galliformes > Phasianidae > Coturnix > Coturnix japonica. The sequence goes on along the minus strand of NC_140670.1, from coordinate 25,629,348 downwards.
AAATCTAAATAGCATCTAAATGGAAATGACATTTTGTTGAAGAGAAGCTACTGAGTAGATCTAGTGGGTTCTCTCCTAAATAAGTATTTGCTTTGATTTTAGATGACCTGTTCTACCAAGGCATTATTCCACCAAAATACTCAGTAAAGAAAAATGGGGAAAAGCTTTGAAGAACTGGATCTGCATTTTTTCTACTGAAGTCTACATCCACGAGCACCTCACTCATTAGCACACACTAATTTTATATTCTTAACTTATGGTCTAGTGTGAGTTCCCAAGACAATTTTTTTGAACAGCCTTTTGAGTGGGTAGCAAAATCCAGAAGTCACAACGAGGATGTGGACAGAGAGGAAGTTTTGACACACATAACAGTGTATGAAACTCGGATGACTGAAGTTGGATCCTGATGGGCTCCTGGAGGTTATCACCCTTGCTGGAGAGGTGGCTGAGTGGGAAGTGAATCTACTTTTGAACAGCTGCAGTTTATGGCCCAGTATTTTACCGTAAATTGAAACCAATGTCAGGTTACACTAATATAACAGATTATAAACAGTGGTGGAGGAACAAATGTACATCCCATTCAGCTATCGCTGTGGTGGTTGTGCTAATTCCCCAAAGAAAGGCAGTATACACAGCTGGGAGTAGAAACCACTTCAGCCATGCTGGCTTAATTTGCTGTTTAATGTGTCTATAAAACCCAGATATAATGCATGAATAAATCTGGTCTCCTTTGTGAATTGAGATAGGACACAGGGAAAAAAAAATATATAGTCAAAAAATAAATGAATAATTAGAAGTTGAAAAAGGATATAAAGTTTCAACCAAGTCAAGTTTTAAAACATGAAATGAATGAACAAGTACTCATCTCATAGACCACAAACACTGAGCTGTATCTATCATCACTGCCTTAAGAAGAAGTGATCCAGAGACTTGGAGATTACAAATGAGGCAAGGAGGACTGCCACAGGTATCCAGCCCAGAGATTAGATTAAAGTTTTGAGGAATAACCTCGCTTCCTGCCCTCCAAAATCATACCTATAGTAATTTTTCAGGATGGATAGAACAGGTTAAAACAGGCATTTCAAGGCATTCATTGGCATTTCAAGGATATCAAGTCTAGATCTCAAGAAAACACATGACATCTACACACACGACATATAGGTGGAATATGGGCATCTCTGTTTAAGATGAAAAATCAGACTTTTTGGAAGAGAAGAGGAAAGCAGTCCCTGCCCAGCCTTTCCTTGATGTGGTTCTCATGTTTAGCTGACATTTATGAATTCTATACTTGGAAGCAGGTACGTAAAAAATAGGTGTGGTGAATTTCCGTAAAGGTTCATCATTAACCAGGAGGGAAGATTATCACCAGATAAAACCTTTGGAAAGCAGGTGCCAGTAAAGCGTGCCTAAACGTACTGACATATAAATTATTTTCCTAGTGGATTTAATGAATTATATACTTACCAAACTTTTGAATTTGTTTTGAATTTAATTTTGCCAATGGTGAAGTGTCACTAGAGATGTTATATAATTAGGACTGAACGCAGGAAAAATAAAGAGTTGAAGTTGAAAGTATCTATGAAATCACAAGCGCCTGCTTTACTCAGCCTATAGAACTGTATTTACAATGATGCCAGAACAGTATAACTAGACATGTTCAAAGAGTAAGGGACAAATAATAACTACTAAAATGCTATGCAACAGCTTAAAAATACTATCATTATGTTAAGGAAATGGATTCTCCTAGAACATTAAAACTGCCCATTAAATGAAAAAACTAATAATTGGTACTGCTGAGTTGTGACACTTCATAACCCATGTAGGAAAGTAGCAAATGAGATCTAGGGAAAATCACTGGGAGCAGAATTTAATTTGTACTCAATATTATATGGCCAACTACAGTCTAGAAAGCCACAGAAAGACAGATAATAATGGTAAGGTTCTTAAAGTCATGAAGGAAAGGAACTTCTGAAGCGTGAATGAAACATACATTCTCAAACTACCTGACTGGGTTATGGTAGTGCATCATAATGCTCACGAAGAAGTGTATCGTATCAGCACACAACCTAATGAGCTTAAAGTCAGCGCTTCTTTAATCTCAATGCTCTTGCATGGTTAAACATTCTCAGCCACATGGTACGAGAGAGTGGAAGGAAGGTAGTACAAACATCAGCCCTGCTTGTTTTCTCACAGCTGATTTCCACTGATTTCACTGACACTGAGGCTGTATAAAACAGACACCAAGAACAGTATATCCCAGAAGATCTTATATCCTGATTATGAATATATTCCTTAATGAGGGATAGGTTGGAAAGAGCATGAGACAAAACCAATGTAGGTGAAACTACCAAGAGACCAATGGCTTAACAACCCCCTCTACCTTTTCATGGATGGACTTGCTTATAAGCTAGCTGCATCCACACGTTGTAGAGAACTACTATGTATCCTCCATGAGAATCTTTTATTCCTGCGTTGCCAGGAACAAGAAAGGCAAAACTAAACCAAATACAACTTACATTTTTCCAGCTAAACTTCCGGAGTTAATGTAGCAGTAGTAACAGAAACACACTATTGTTGATTCAGCTAACATCCTCAGAGAAGCGGTGTGGCTGTGCCAGAGATAACAGACCACACTACCAAGTCTGGCACTGATGTTGATTTGGGCTTGTGCCAACCACAATATACAAAATATAGCAATAGCTTCACCAAAGGTTGAAATGAATTATACCAGAAGGGCAATGTGAACATGTAATATACCCCCTGTAGGATGTTTCAGTGAAATGACAGTACCAAAAAGAGCTGTTGGAACTGACAGACAGCTTTGTTAAAAGACTGAAAAGTGTGCGACACAGCTTAAGAAATAGGCCATTGACTAAGCAGGGGGAAATGTCAGCATGACAATAAGGTAATCACAGGAAACTATTGCAAACTCTCTCTTTGTTTGTATGTAAAAGCCACTGTGGTTTTGACAGTGACCATCAATTTACCGGTCTGCTACAATATTTGTGTCATCATCTTCCACAGAGCCACTGAAGTAATTCATATTTATTTTTTGAATGACACGGGCATTGCCTGCTTGAATTAGCACAAGGTTGTGCCATCAATGGCTCTTAAGCTAATATTACTGCAACAAAACTAAAATCCTATTAAAAGGAGAGGATGTTCAGCAGTGAGTGCGAGAGATGAGAATTTACATACTAAATCTTATTAATAAACACTTCAGTGTACTGAGAAAACAAACAGATATTAGCTTGAAATATGTAAATGCTGAGTCTAAAACTGCTGATCCAGCATTAGGTGTCATAATCGATGGGAACTGTTTACACAGACTCCATTCCTTCAGTTACGCAAACGGATCCCATGTAAACACTGCTCTGAGCACATCGATGCATGGCCCCATTCCAGGCTGCTTGGAAATGCAGACAGTTCCAGCCTCAATGACAATAACATCCCACAGACAGAGCTCACAAAGCGGGACAAGGCAACCTGCACTGAAACTCCTCACTTGGGATGTGTAACATGTGACAGTGGGCAAGACAATTCGACTCAGAAAGATTTTTTTTTTCGTTCTCATAGAGTCTGTTTTTCCCTCATGGCACACTGAGAATTACAGAAGAAAGTGAAAAGATGAATATTCTTAATTACTCCTATGGAAAAATTCTACAGGATCCAATAACTGGGGTGAAGATGTGTGGGATTTTTACCTATGATGACAGAGAAGTTTTCTGTAATGGAAACTTAGAGGATTATTCAGAGCCTTATGGAAAGAATACTGACCTTCACTAAATGTGAACTGAGTTGTGAGAACAACCTTTAGAGTCCTGTTGACACCAGATTTTTGTTACTCAATTTTGAAACGATTCCTTTTTAGGAAAGTGTTTCTCCTGGCATTGTAATGTAAAAGGTGTATTTTTCTCATGTCCTACTAAATACCTTCTCATAATCTCTGTTCATTTTTAATATTCATGTAATGCACATTTCCAGATATTTTATAAACCTTGGCAGCATGCGATATGGTGTTACTACTCATAAAACTAATGCGGACTTCATTATATTTTAGTTCAGGATAGTTATCAGGGGAACACTGCCTGATTCAGAAGAAAGAAAACATGACTTCTTTGTACATTAGAATGTTATCAACTTATGATACCTAAATAAACTTTACTAGAGTGAAGAAGTTTACTACATATCCATAAAACGGACTCGTTGCTGAAGCTCCTAATGTTTGTTTGACATTTTACAGCTGATGGGAAAGGATACTAAAAGGCAATTATGTGGTTGAAATGGACTTTCATAGTTTACAGACAAATTTAAGATAAACATTCAAAGCAGACTCTGGATTTTGTATATGAAAACACACCAGCAACCCATTTGAGACATATTCTTATAAAATCCAGCCAGGGTGATATCAGTGCGTCTAAATTACATTAATACTAATGTTTTCATTCAGCTCATTTTTGAACAAAAGGTGGTCAAACCAATTTGATCTGCTCTTTACCAAAGCTACAGAGCTCATTATTAGAGCTAATAAATGACTATCACCATGTGGCAGAAATTAGTCCATCATTTGGAAATACAGAAGTATCACAGGGAAACAGATTCAGAAGAGCCACATATATCCCCATTGTGCTTTTCTGCTACACTGGTGTACAGACTGTACTGAAGTTAACAAAACAAACTTCATATCTGAAACAAGGTTGGAAGAACCACAGATAAATGTGTTAACCACCATCTCATTGGCCTTCATCATCCTTTCCCTATCATCTCCACTTTAGAGAGTCTTTTCATAATTTATTGTCTGGAAGGCAAAATATTTAATGCTAGTGTATTCAGGAATAGTATGCAGGAGGCTCCTATGTTCAACAATCAATTTCTTGCCTTATCTGACAAAAGCACTTTGAATGTTTCATAATAACAAATAAATAAATAAATAAATAAAAACCCCACACATTAAACCTCTGGAAGAAGATATTTGTTTTAATTAGGAAGCTGTTGATTAATTTAACCCTGTGTAGTACATGATATTTAGCTATCATTAAACTCAGAAATACCTAAGATTAATTGACATGGCATCTTTTGAGAACTTTATACTAAAAGCTTTTAAGAATTTGCATTTATTGGTTTCTGTCATGACAACAGAGATACATATTTTTTTCTTTAAACAACTGGAATCTCAGAGCAGTTGCCTTGAAGGATAAAGGTGCCTTTACCTCCTTTCTGGGATGCACCAGAACATGTTTGCTTTATTATTTAGAGAACAGTTTGCAGCACAGCTCCTGGCTTCCTGTCACAAATCTATTAGGTCCCCTGAAAACTTGAGAAATTCAGCGTAGCCTGCCTTCTCAGTTTATACAATTGGCATGGCATTTTTAATTGTGCTCTCACCTCACACACTTAATTTATTTTTGGGAATACAATTTGTTTCAAACCTTGGCTCGAGGATTCCAATGAAAGGTTTCTTAGAGTGCTGGATGACAGCTATAAACAAAGAATGCTCTGGTTTCTTAGCGTACTTCATGATGTGCGATGGCTAAAAAACACATGTATCAGTAAAACTTTTTAATTCTCATTATGTTAGTGACTGTATCTACTGAAGACAGAATTATGAAAAGCACTGTTGTTTTCATATGTACAAGGAACTGTACTTCAGCTGGCTGCTAAATATAACTAGCTAAAACCAAGGTCCATCACTTTTAGACTGAATAGATCCTTACTTCCCAAGGAGTCAATTAAGCCAATGGAACCATTCACAGAATAACGATATTGGAATTCAGCCTCTAAATCAGTCTGCTAACCAGTTAAATTGTGCTTACTTAGGAAATGGATAGAAAGTGATTCCAAGTTATAGCATAAATAGAGTGCTCTACTGCTAGACAGAAATCTCAGACTGCTCCAGCAATTAGGGCAAGTTAAGTCTCAGCTTCACTCCAGTTTCTAAGGATAGCTCTGGGCTATGTTGTAGCTGCATTATGTACAAGGTGGAGTTCTTTCTCCTCTCTTTCCCTGAAATAAAGCTGTGTTCTTCATTGAAAAAGATCTCTGACCTTGTGGAAGTTAGAAGCACAGCACCTTTAAGCCTCTAATTACATATTTGTCTCTTAAAATGAAGCCAAATTTCTTTAGGACAAAAGTTGGATATGCTTTTAACTTGCAAATAATAAAGACACTTCTTGTACACACATATATATATACCAAACCTAGCAGAAAAGACCTTTGAGAGCTGAGCAGTTCTGGAAACAGCTTGGCACTGATTTAGTGGTAAATAAAGCTGATTAGGAATGTGAACCAAAGCACAGGTGCTAGGAGAAAAAGTACTTAATGCAATACATGTCAAATTGGTCCACAAAGGCCTTTGAGATCCACGTACTCCAGAAATAAGAGGCCTCAAAGCTTCCCATTGAGATGTCTTAAATTTCACCATAGTAAGAACTTGTGTTCTTACATATGTCTGTGTAATGACATAACATAACCAGACCCCTAATATCACCTCACAGTGCATCCTGATCCTGATTACATGTGATGCTCTAGACTGTATAGGAGAAACAATGGCATTTGAAACCAATACTCAAGGGAAGCCTTATGCTTTTTAGCTATCATGAGTTACAAGCCCTTAAGTGGTTCTACGGTTTCCTCTCCAGGGCAATAACACAACACCCCAAAAGGCTTCTGGCACTGCAGGCAAAAGCATAATTGCACCCTTCTGGCTGGTGCCCAGCACCGTGAGGACAGCAGGGAATGCACAGCTCCTGCTACGGGATGCATCTGGTGAGGTGCAGAACTTGCATGGGGATAAATCAATTAACTCCATACAGAACACAGAAGGTTTGGGATTATTAGGCAGTTTTGTAGAACATGAAAACCTTTGGAGTATAAGGAGAGCAATCACCAAGAAACACACATTTTTCAAAGTTCAGCCCTGTGTGAATGTTGAAGGAAGTGCTTTGTACCAGTGCGCATTAGAAAAAGCTCTGAAGATACTGTTCAGCCCAGCGATCCTTTGAGACACTAAGCTACGCCATCCACAGACTTGTGAAAACTAAGACGGAAGAAGAGCACACAGCAGAGGATGGTGGTCTTCACAAAGGACAATACAGGAACCAGGGAATAAAATACTTCCTGATCTTCCTTTCCACCCCCCCTATATTATTAGTAGCTTATCACTGAGCCCTTTTACATAAATACAATTACCAAGCTAAATCAAAACAGCATGGTAATGGAAATCCATGGAATCTTTTTAAATGCAGTATGACAGCTTATATTTTATGACATAAGCTAATTAAAACATGCTTATTTTGTTTCTAGAACACCATGCACACTTGAACTCATTGAAATAAATTATTTCATGGACATAAACAAGGAGAGAATGGGAACCAATCTATCACATCGTCAGCTTAAAGAAACTTCATATGTACCCACCAACACAGTGTTTTCCAGAGAAATCCAAGCATATAGGCATTTGGGCAGGGTGCAGAACTACAATTTGGTTAACTCTTGAGAAATCCTTACAGTCAGCCAGTTTGCAGAAGTGTGAAAAGCCAGAAACTAAAGACATTCTACAGTTTCATAGGGAAGCTAACTCACCCAGTTGTTTAAGGTTCTTCAAGAAAAACCCATCAAAACTGGTCTTTCTGCAGCTGCCAGAACTCTAGGATATACTTGTTCATGACCCCAGGATACATTCCCTTGAATCTTGATACTCTACATTTCAATGTCATTGAAGAGGTTACTAAGGGAAGATTACTTCAGGCATCCAAAGAAAGCCTATTTTATTTTTGGTAAAATAAAAGAATGAAAAAACAGGTAAACAAAATTAACATTATTAATTAGCCTTGCTTTTAAAAAACCTGCTTTGTATCTTGCATTGTAGTTAGGTAATAATTTGTTAGCCACAGATTTTATTCCAAAACTGTAAGCAGAATTTCTCGTATTATGGATTTTTAATACAGAGGAGAAAGGCTCCAATTTAAAGCAAAAGTAATACAACAACATCTTATAAAAGCGTATACCTAATAAATTATATATATAGTACCATTATCAAAGTAGCATTTTCTTTTTTTTTCCCCCATAATCTCTTAACTGATAAAGACCCAAATTTTGTACACAGTCTATTTCAGTTTTTCCATATTGTTTAAATGTAAGGCAAAAGGTCAAAATACAATCTTAAATATTTAAACTGGTCAATGACAGTCATACTGCCAACGAATTATCTCAAGTTTACTGTTAAATATGGATAGCCTTTGAGGTAACCTCAAGTACATGTCATGGCTTTCTAATGAGTTATTAACTTATTAAGCTATGAAATATTTCTGAATTTTAAGTGAGACTAAGGAGTAGGACCCAAGTAAAACAAATTAAAAGGATAATGATTATGCAACATCTTGAGATGTACCAGACAGTCACACTATGCATATATCAAAAAATACATTAATAAACTGAACATATTAATAAAAAGCTAAGACTGGCCCTTCAAGACCTCAACACTAATTGGAAAGGATTTAGACAGCACATCTTGAATAACTTCCATTAACAGTTTTGGGAAGTCACTTTCTGACTATTTAAAACTGGAATAACTTATTCTTAAACTATACAACTCATCTGCTGTATTATCATTTGAGAAAGATCAGTGAAATATCATTAAGCAGTTTGAGCAATGAAGCAATTGTTTAATTGTCCCAACTTGAATCTTATTTCTGATGAACCTAAATGATTAACTGTGATCTGGTTTCCAGATTTTAAGGACCGCAGCTCAATTAAAGGCCAATGACTATCATCATCTCTAAAATAATTTTCTTTGAACTCTGAAGAATTCATTCAGAAAGGCTAAGACTTAAGAAGATTTTATTTTATTGAAGAAGCAAGCTTCAGAGCCAAGAAGCATCTGCTGTGCCATGTACATGGATAGGAAGCCCCTGCAACCTTTTCACTAATTTTGTGATCTGCTACAGAACCTTCTTGATGCACAAAGAGAGACTACTGCAGTAGGAACGATGACCAGGCCTCTATTTGGCAGCTGACAAATCACTTTCAGTAGTCGGTCTTTTTATAAAACCATGAGTACGTACCTGTGGATGCAGAGCCTATGTATCAGGAATATAGGGAAAGGTGTGGGAGGGGAAGCCCTGTGGCTGGTGATAGAATTGACTAAACTATGACACCAAGCAGCTATGAAAGGATCAGACCCAAACCACTGGAAAATTTACCTTGAAGCCTATGATATCTAGTGCTGTAATTACTCCCAGGTTGCACTCCATGGTTTCAATGAACTGCTGTGATTCCCTGATATTTGTACTCTCTGGGGTTTTCATCTGCCACTAGTTCAGAGATCTGTTTTCAAGGAAATCTCTTTTCAAGGCTTCTGCTCTGTCTTAGTTCCTGCTCCTCTGCTCAGATCAGCGCAGTCAAACTTTTGGGCACGTACATACCAACTACATAGGATGTGGCTGCAGCTCAGAATACAGAGAGAGGGAGAGGGAAGAAGATAATCCCAGATCAAACTCAGCAGAGATAAAGACCAGGGGACCCTAAACCTGAACGTTTAGCCACAGGAACTGCTATTCCAGAATGAGTCTTTCACAGCCCTCCTGTTGGAAGTGTTCTGATTTGAAGAATGAAGCCTATCCTGCACATCCCTGGGAGCAGCCATGAGCCTACAGTCTTAATTTCCAGTTTCAAGGATTACTTCAAAAAAAAAAAAAAACCAACAAAACTGTGTTTTTAAAACAGTGTTGCTTTGCTTTTTCAGGAGAGAAAATTGTTTACTTCCAATGACTGTCTGATGGATTGCATCGACAACAAACTGCAGTCAAAGTGGAAGCAATCAGTGATTTTCTAAATCAAGGATTTATGACACTCAGAACTATTTGCTGTATCTCTTTATATTGTTTACAAATGCCTTAGGCTTAACTGTATCCTGAAAAATATGATACCCTCAAACATATTTTTGGAAATTAGTATCTACCAAGTTCAAATGCTCACTTGCATCCGTAGCTATCAGAACTTAATCCATTCATACAGAATACTGTGACCACAAGAAGAGAATAACACACATAGGAATGAGACAGGCACTGAGTAATTTCTGACCAACGCCATTCCTTCCATGAACTTCTGAGTCCTTTTTCAAATCCCTCGTTATAAAATCTGTCAAACGCTAACAGCCCCAGGACTGAATATTTCAGATCACCTCACACCATTTGCAAAGATTCAGGTGAGAACAGCACTGTCACAGGGCTGAGAGGCTGGGCACCATGCTGCCCAGCGAGCACTCAGCCCAGCAAGTGCTCCTGTATGAGGTGGAAGAGAGCAGCACCTTGTGCTGAGGAACTGCAGGGGTCACAGGTTTGGCCACGTAAAGCCCTCTGTTGTACTTGTTCATGAGCAACAGCCCCACCGTGCCAACAGCAGAAGTCCCCCTCGATTCAATGAAATCTGCATTAAGGCCCAGCACCACAGATTCAGCTATTCCCTTCAACCCCCCTGCAAAACAAAGTGTATTACAAATCTGCTACAAGAATCATTTCATCCAACACAGATACGCAGAACTCTCAAGGGTGGAAAGTGGCAGCTGTTCAACACATTCACTCACAGAAACAACGCTCGCCATCGGCATTTGCTTTGCTATTGTTACAGTTACGTTAACAGTGAAAATGTCTGAAATATTCGTTTTCTTTTCAGAAACAATCCTATCATGGCATTATTTTGCCACAAACAATGCTTTGAGAACAGCAGATTAATGAGTAAAACAAGTGGTTAAAGATATCTTTTAAATATCATTCCTTTCTCTACTCGTTTTATAGCTCGAGAGCCATGTGTCTCTCTTTAACATGTGATTTGCAATGTAATACTCCATGAGCTTCCATATCTGTCTTGTATAATAGTTTCAAATAAAATTTGGCTCTCTGTATATCTTAACCTTGGGAACAGGACTCTTAAAATCCTAGAGGCCAAATACCAATATCCCTATAGGATTATCATGCACATCTGCATTTCTGGAAAGATGATACTTTTTAAGGGAAAAGCTTTCAATTAAACGTTCCTCCAGAAACCATTGTTTTGCCTGCTTCTTGTTCTTCTGCTAAGGGGCACACGACAGGGCAAACCTCTGCCATACCACACCATTACCTGCTAGATGCCTTAAAGAATAAATACTTATCACAAGTTTTACTTTTACTTACACCTCATTTAAATTTCTATAGTTGAGGTGCAGCTGCCTGAGAGAGTTTCTGTTACAGCAACAGGACTGGAGGAACTCCCCTTTATTTCTATATGACTTGATCTTACCTGGTCACTTGCAGGCAGAAAGCTGCTAGCAACCAGTCCATAGCATGAATTAAGCTGCAAATGCCATAATTTCATCAGACTTTCAGACTTTTTGCAGTGCTTTCAGCCAAAGTACGTTGGGCACCAAGAGCAAACACTGCAGGATCAGACATAAGAGTATTTCCATTCTAATCAGTTTCGTGAAAGCCGCACCTTTGAGAAGGAAATTTCTCATTTTTGGTTTTGGCAAGGTGATCTGTTTAGTTTTGTTTACTTGTTTGGGAAGTGTTTTTATACTGGAACAAACACAGGGCAGGTATTCTGAAAAGTAAAATGCTAAGCATGCTTATTTCCCTTCAGATAAATATGCAATTATTTTAATTCTTTTATTTACTTTGGTTGACTTTGGATGTTTAAATGGCCAAGGGGTTAATAGCTGAAATCCAGGATGAAAACTGAGAGTTCTTACCAAGAATAAGGGGCTGGGCTTCTCTCCGAGAGCAAACATTCTGGTTTCAACAAGACACGAGCCCAAGAAAACTGCGTACCGACCACATGCTGTAGATTTTTTTTTTGTTTGTGTTTTTGTTGAACTAAGAAAGGATGCACCCAGGGGAGAGATTAACAAACTGAGGCTACTCACAACGTTCACAGTGTTTGTTATCCAAGTCACAGGGCAACAAAGAAGAAATGCCAGAAAATCCAAATATTTTAAAAAATTATTGATTTTATCTTATTTAAATGCTTCCTGAGCCTAGAAGGAGGTAAGCTATGATTTTGAAAAACCAGGAATGCTGAAAATACAGCCTCAGATGTGTGAATCATTTATCAAATACCATGCTTCCGTGGTTACATTTTTTTAATTTAACTGTATGGAGTACAAAATTAGAAACACTCTAAAAGTCAACATGCTTCATTTTCTTATCCCACCACAGTCACATAAACTTTTAAAATAGGTTTTAAAGCAGTTGTTTTGGTTCTTTTTCTTTTAGTCCAAGATCAAGATTACTTGATCTGTAGTCTACTTGGTCTGTAGTCTTGTGATGCCAGTAATTAGCACAACTAATCACGGTCCTGCTCCAGTGAGATGCTATGCCAGTACATATTTCTGAGTTGTACAGCAGATATAGAAAACAACAACAAAACCAAAACCAGCAGAAGGTTGGGACTTTCAAAAGCATTCAGCATTGGCTTGATTTTGTACCCAGTGAAATCAGAGAGCAAAGCAAAAATAAAATAAAACCCCAAAACAACGTGATTGCAGCAGTTTCAACAGTCTAGAAACCGAGGCTAAAAGGTTGGTTTGCTCTTATAAAAGTCAGTTGGCATGAAATACCACTGGATGATAAGCACAATAGTCATCACCAAAGGCAGCACAACACCCCCAGCAGTATTGAGAATGCCACTGTTTTTGTCCGCTCTGTGTGAGCGCTCCCTGCAGAGGTTACACAATAGCTGAAATGTTCTTGTGACATGGAAATGGGACCTGCAATGAGTATGTGGCCCTTCCAGTTTCATGTGTTGAAGATGGTTTGAGCACACTGTGTCAGTGTTAAAAAAAAAAAGACTCCTCTCTCATCCTACAATGTGAGTACAATAGAAAGAAGGCTTGATGGATGGACAACTATGTGACAGACATGACTTTGCAAATCCCACAGAGTAATGACACCTCCACCAGAGTCTTAAAATATTAACGAAAGAAAGAAAACCTGATAAAAAATCAGCAAAAACTAAGTATGAAAACTATTACACTTCTGTCTCACTATCAAGTCATGTCAAATCAAGTCATCAAGTCACATAATGAATAGGGAAATAAATCCAAAGATTCTCATTCTTCAGCTGCCAGGTAGTTGCAAAGCACACGGACATTTTTACTTAAGATGTAGCTAGGAAAAAGCCATTTAAAAAGAACTGCAAAGAAACACCTTGCATGGAAATCAGAGTCCAGTACAATTTGCATTTCCCCTAATTATTGGGAGTAAATGAAGTGCAGATCTGTAACCTTACAATTGTTACAGCGCTACAAGGCCCAAAGCACTCAAATCAACTTCAGATGTTGCTGTTGTTAAAATTAACAATAACAACAGCAAAGTTCCTGAAGCTGGGACACCAAATTCAGGAGTCCAGTCTATGGAAAAGGTTTGCCACTACAACAGTGTAGCTGCATTGGCATTAGGTTTTACTGGAGCTGCCACTCACCAGAAGAAGAGAAGTGCTTTTGTTATTATAGCTTATACCCTCACCAAGCAAAACAGAATACACTGGCCAAAGCTTTTTTTTTTTTTTTTTTTTTTTTTTAAATTTTCCTGGTACAACCATGTCTATATTGGGGCTTTTGCCAATACCCACACATAGCCAAAAATCACACCTCCAACTGACATTACTACACTGGCAAGCGTTTCTAGCTCTGGCCTTAAAGCAGTTATTTGTTCAGTCACTGCTTTCCGCAATCAGCCCTCACCCTAAAAATACTGTATTTCTTCACAGGTAGAAAACTGGAAAAAAAGAATCTATTAGCTTAGGTCTTGCTCAGCTGTTTCTTATATCAGGCAAGGACTTGTCTTTTCTCTGCACAAAAGTTAAATCACCCCCTTGCAAAAAGAGAATAAAACATTCCTAAGGGTGGTGGGGGAATCTTTACCTGACAGGAGAACAAACAAACAAAAGTTAAGGTCAGCTCTTGCTCATCTTGCAACAAGGGCAGAGAAAGAACAGAATTCTCTCAATACTAATGACTGCTGTTGCCATTCTCTACATACCAAAGTGAATAGACTCCATCAGCTTTAAAAGTGTTGTTTCTGTTCCCATTTCTGCGTCTGACTTCCCAGCTAAAGCAGATTCTTCCATAAACAAAAAGTCGAACAATATTCACTCAAAGCTCTCACAAAAAGTAGTACTTTCAAGGGGATGCAATTAGTCTTAAAACAGGTGGTGAAGGGACAGAGAAAGGAGAGGAACATTTTTGCACAAAACCTCTCATTGCCCTCCAGGAGAAGAGGATTTTCATGTGATTTGTCTTGTTCTGATACTACGAAAAACAACTACGTTTTGAAGCACATTTGTTTTCAATACTTGCAATATTTTCTTGTGTGTGAACAAATTATCAAAATGATGGCTTTAAACGGTGTATGGGAAAACAGAGTCCAAAGTGTTTCATTTTACATCTAAAGCGGCAGTACAATATTTTCTTAAAGTCCTCCACCTCTTCAAGCCATTTCCTGTGGTTTGTCCTAAAATTTACCCTTGTCAGCCTAAACAGTAGTGTCAACTATGCATGAAGAATCAGCCTGCTTTTGGACTGAAAACAACTGCAGCCTTTTAAAATGTCATGCCTGCAGCATCACTGGAAAAGCCAAAACCTATGTGGATCTAGAAACAGAATTTGCTTCTCTTTTTTCAGGTTGGTCCTTTTCCCAAGCAAAGGGTCAAACAAGTCAGTTTGGGAAACACCATATTATTTCTGCCTGAGCTGCTTCTGTTCTGCACACATTCAAATATTAAGTAGAGACTGAAGATACACAGTGGGTTTGGCCTGATATTAAATTAAACAAAATTTTCCCTGTCTAGCAAAGCCTGCAGAAATTAGTTGCAACTGCACCTGGATGTGGAATACTGTAAGTATTAGGGAAATTTCCACGTCATACACTGGTTTAATGCATTACTGGCATGTACGACCTGTAAAATTCAGATGTGGATACAGATCCCAAGATTTAAGAAATATCCATATTTAGGGTTTGGGGTTGAGCTCCTCTCTAGTAAAAACTTATTCATTTTTGAGCACTTAATGATACTTTGCAACTACAGAGCTCTGCTATGACTCTTTACAGGTTGGAAAAACCCGGACCTTTCATTGTGTGAGTAACTCCTAAGATTACTGAAGGAATGTCCTACAGTCCGCCCATCTGACGCAAGGAGAGTGACATCCGGACGTGTCCAATTCAGCTTCATGCTGCCAAAAGCTTTTTCCAGCTTGGATTGAAATGTAAGGACACTTGGAATCAAACACAAATGATCTCTTTCGATTTCATCTACAGTGACGTAAGGTAAGGACTGCTTGCAACTTGAGCTTGACAGCACCCAGAGGAGTCAGTGCAGCATGTTGGTACTCAAGGCTACTCAGGTTCCCCTACACTGTTCCCTCAGCTCTGAGTTTTTTCAAGTACTTGCTGCCAGCTGCACTGAACGGCATACAGAAGAACAATATGCAACTAACAGACATCATTAGAGAAGAGTTATTTTTCTTATTAAAGAAAAGTTGAGAACTTTCACAATATCTTGAAACAGTGCTCAGAAATTACCTCTTCAGCCTGGAATCTATTCCTTCTTTAGGAACAAAACAACCCCAGCAATTACACGAAAAAGCCAAACTGACATAACTAAACCAAGGAAGCCTTTTATCTATTCACCTCACAAGGTTGTTTTCTTTTCTTTTTCTTTTTTCTTTTTCTTTTCTCTTAAACTACTTCTTAAAGGCTTGGAGAAAAAAAAAAAAAAAGCATTAGATGCTCTTTGCACACAGAACATTTATGACCTTGTTCAACTTCTTCAATATATTCCTTACTAATGCTCGCTGTATGAATGGATTCAGCCCAAGAAGTAGTAATATTGAGCTTTTTAATTGCTTTACACAATTAAATGCTAATGCTTCAATCATTAACAATAATGCTGAACACCATGCTTTGGAGCACAATGTAAGCAGTGTATTAAAAATAAATGCTTCACCAGATTCCTACCTTTTACTTTCTGTAAGTAGCTCAGAATAAGAAGCCTAAAAATAAATAGCATTTATTGTCCGCAGAGACATTGCTACAGAAAATAGCAGCAAACAACTGGTAGCCATGATTATAACCTCCACCCCTACAGCCTTCACAGAGCCTTTGCTTTTGCTGTTACTGTCTGTGTAAGCAGAGCAGAAGTGTCTGCTTCAGGGTGAGAGTTTTCTTGGAAATATTTACTATAATGAGGGAATTTTCTGTTCTTTTTCTTTTAATCACAACACTGTCCAGTTCTGAGACCTGAATTGATGTAAAAAAAAAATCCAGATGACATTTCAAGGAATTTAATAATCCGATGCCTTATTGCACTGCCTGGAGTGTGTTTCACATTATATTAAAATTATTGGCACCCAGTCGTGTTATGGCAAAACTAACTGACACCATACTTGGTTACAGCCGTTGCCACAACAGTAGTTATTTGGCAAGTGATGTGAAAAAGGACAAAATGCTATTGTGAACTTACACCAAGCTTTTATGCATTGTGGCCCTTGTTCATAAAGAGAAAAAAAGAAAAGAAAGGCCTTATTTTTTCCAGTGCAACCACAATTCAATGCTGAGTGTAGGTGTTTGACAAAAGAAGACAAAAAACATCTTATACTGACAGGCTATGAAAACCACAGGAGATGGAGAGAAAGAACAACTTTCCAGCAAGAAACACAGCTCAAACTTTGGGAAGTCAAGATGGGGTAGACTAGAAAAGCAAGGCCTGGAAATGCAAAGTGGCCCTTTTACCCATAAAGCAGCAGCAGTCAATGGCAACCTTGTGGAAAGCACCAAAGTAGATCTACACTGAAAAAGGCAAACTGTGTTTGGAAGGGACAGCCTGATGCACACCGGCAACTTTTCAAAATCAAGTCCTCGTGACAGTGGTGAGGAGACCTGGGTCTTCATGATTTCCTGATAAGTCCATACACATCACAGAGGGAAAGGCTTTATCTTTGACAACAATGCTCATGTTTCTCTTTTTTTTTTTTTCTCTCTAGAAAGAAGCTGGAAAGCTCGCCTTACCACACAGATGGTTTCCCATTAAATTAATCAACAACAGTGTTGGAACTCTGCTCCTTGAAAGGAGGCATGTCTCTGTGCCCATGTGAGCCAATAGAGGAAAAATCAGCTGCTATACATTAAGGAAAAAGTAACACATATAAACAAAAAACAAAACAAAACAAAAAACAAAAGGAAAAAGAAATTTCATCCAGTATTTAATTGTAAAAACATGGTGGGAGGGAAAGAGAACTAGCCTTCTAAATCAATTTAGTGATGTTGATGGTTATTTTGCCACAACTTAATGTTCTCTGGCACCCTTCCCATCTAATCAAGCTGTATGACCTACCATTGGTTCTGATGTCCATGGTTCTGAGACTCACAGTGTGCATTCATCCAAAAATGCAAAATTCAACAAGAGAAAATAGATAATTCTCACATGTGTCAAATGTTTAGCCATCGTCTATGTGAAAATGTCCTCACCACACAGAGAACTCATCCACCATGGGATGTCCAAGATGCAATAGGGATTTCCTCTTGCAAAAGCAAGGTATCTCACATGCATGCTTTTGACAAAGGCTGATTTGAATGGCAGCTAAAGGAAGATAAAATGTATGATCTACTCTTATCACATAACAATCTATAGAAAAGCAGGACTGGAATTTTTTTTCTCTTAATTTATACTAACAGTAGTTATAAGCATCCCACATGCAAGAAGTATAATTATAATATTTATTTACTTCCAACATGCGAGAAGAGACTAGAAAACATTTTAAAATATTTTTCCCTCCTCCTCTTTTATTCCCCACTTACTATTTAAATATGTCCCTGCAGTGCTTTTCCATACACAACAGCATTGCACTACATGTCCATGAAAAGTGCAAAGTGAAACTGAATATAAACAGAAAGTGACTGATCTCATTTCACTGAGCAAGAGGGTTGAAGGCCAGAAAGGAAATAAATTGCTTTAGGGGTGGGATGTTAAGCAAATATTTACACAATTTTCCAGTTTTTATCAAACATAAAATATAATCTAATAATCATCTAAGGAATGTTTTGAGAACATTTTCCCTTAAGTATTACTCAACATTTAGACATGGATGATCAAAAAGTGGAGACCCACTCCCACTAAGCATACAGCAGTATTTATCTCAAGTTCTCCCTAGTAGGAAAGATTATAAGGATTAGGTTTCAAGCTTGTGCAATTGTTTTTAGACAAACACAACAATACCAAATAAACTACTATTCCCCTGATGCTGTTAGAAAAAAAACAAAACACTAATGACAATTAAGACTGAAATAGAAGATGAGCCAAATAAGTAACAATGCAGGACAAAGACGCCTCCCTGAAAGATGCAATAGCATGAGAGTCATCAAATAGAGGGGTGGTGGTTTGCCACGAGGAGAGGCATTTTGTGGAGCCACTTCTCAGCTACCTTCCCACTGACAAGTCCATTCCTTTAAACAATGATTACAGATTCTCAGAGTTTGCATCAAATAAACACTTTCAGTGGGTTTCAAACTACAACTAATCTCAGAACTTGACAGTTTAGAGAGTAGGGTCAGGTTTAATAAGTCCTTCTAACCAACATGTATTATCCACAACAATATTATCCTATCCAATTTGTATGTAATTGAGCCACTGGAACAAGCGGGTAAAACAGAAACCCCACAAGCCAGTCTCTCTCTTTTTTTTTTCCCCAGTTTTTTTATCTGGTTTGCTGTGCACCTGCTCCTCTTACATGATTCAAAGAACTGAGCATTTAGGCATGATCTTTTCCATGGATTCAACAGACACAGAATTATAAGCATACTCACTTAGATTCCTCAAAGAGGAACCATTTGAAGGAACTGGCATGCGGGAGTTTAATTTTCCCTCTGCTTCATGGTAGACCTTTATTATATCATCAATAATTCAAAGACAACTGTTAAAATATGACCAAGCAATTACATCAGCCCAAGAGGTACTTCGTAATGAATACTGTTTATGAAGATGATGTTCTACAGCATTGTTACCACCTACCTCATTCAAACTACATTTTACCCTAACTTCCAACATGTGACTGCTAAAAGCAGCATCGCGTCCGTGGATGTTTTGACAAAATACAATTCAAATTTACACTTTTCTCGTCTTTTTAATCAGAAGCTGAACAGCAAAATAATGGAATTTCAAAGGATTACAACTGCATCTGTGGTCAGGAAGTTACTACGCATTGTGTGCATTCCTAGATTATCTTAATGGCTTTCCAAATTCTATAGTAAACTACATTTAGTCAGGAGAAGTAACTATATGCCAATCTTTGCCTCTCAGTCTATGTATCTCACCTCCATACCTTTTCTTAACAAGAAAATGCCAGCACTGTGATAGCAGGAAATCAAGTAAGGATATAAGGATATATAAGGATATATTCATTTGTAAGTAAGGATATATTTGTATTTGTGGAACCAAGTCAAATACACTTTCCTATCTGCAAAGCACCAAAAATGACACTCGAAGAAAGATGAGCAATGTTACCTGTAGGCCTCAAAATTATATTATTTGAAGAAGATGAGAAAGAACCTCTCCATTTTCATATCTGTGTGCTAAGGAGATCAGGTACGTGTTTGGTAATGGACTGTCACAGGAAATCAAATACCACATACTCCTCTAAGTTTAAATTCTTCCCATGCTTCTCTTTCACCCCTTTTAAATCCATTTAAGCCATGACTCCAAATCAGGACAGGCACTGCTACCAGTCAGCCCATCATTCTCAAACTCTCATCATGTTGTCATGTGAGGACCGTGTACAGATTAATTAAAGGCATTTGCCCTTGGAATACTTTACTGAGATATGGAACATTATCCTCATTTTAGAGATGCATAGAAACAGATGTGTCCGCAGATACTCAAGATATACTCAAGACAAAACTAGGATTCAAATGCTAGTGCTCAAATTTCTGATTGTTTCTCCTGGATTGGGATGGAGGAAAAAAATACCTCAATACTGCTGCAAGATTAGAAATGTGTTAGTGACAAAAAAAAGTATCACAAAATTATAAGGCAATAGATGAAAAGATTTTCCTTATCAGTGACTTTACAATGTACTTTGCTAGCTATATCTTGTTTGTACTCGCCAAGGGTATTTGGGGAAAACTGAAATCTCAAGCAGGCTCCTTTCTTTTTAGCTCACATACACAAAACTCATTCACCTCTACCTCTTGAATAAGACTGGGCTTAGCTGTTGTTTGTTTTTATCTGCTTGAGTATTGCTAACAATAAAACAAAATTTACAGTGCAAGCAGGTAACCTCTTGTCTCCAAAGTTTTTAAATCACTGAACATTCTCATATTTAATAATTCAGACTCACTTATCCAAATTTTTACCACTATAATAAGAGGGTCTTTATATTTGAGAGATGCCTTCACAAAAGTCTGCAGTACTGGATTTTCTGATACAGAGTGATTATGAAACCCCCTTTTGTTCTCATAACTTCATGATGTATATCTATAACTCTTCCTTGTTTGTGAAGATAAGACCAGCATTGTCTCTCTAAATACCATTTCAAAGGAAGATTCACAGTTGTTTGACTTTTGATCTGTGTAGTAACTAGCTCGACCACCTGCACTGGGTTCGAGCAGTTACTGAGCTTGCTTTGTACCATCTTATGAACACAGCAAGCCTTTCAAATCAGAAAGAGCTGATGTGTGAATACATCAATTTACAATGTAAATACAGGGTCAAACAATATGGACATCTTTAATGACCGAATATGTAAAGTGCATATATTGTTTACTGATTATATCATTAAATAAAACAGATGGCTCATATTCTCCATCCACCTACAGTGGATTAAAACACAATGGTGTAATAGTCTGGTAAGCTGGTAACATGAAACATTGCTTTGTACTGGTGTAGAAGTATAAATAGCTGTTCACAAATGAGGTACAAAGCTGCACTGCCACTAAGAATAATTAGTTTAAGGCTGTACTGAAAGAATGTTACCTTCACAATCAACACATGTGTGCCATTCTCACTGAAAACTGTATTTGAAAATACACAGCAATGACAAAAAGCAACAAGGAAGTTTCTCTGCATGGATAAAGTAGACCATACGCTTCTTATCATCTACACAAGACCAGCACACTTAGAATTATGTTTCACAAACAATTCTCTATTTACATGCACTAGATGCAGCTATAGTAAGCAAGTCATAGAAACTTATAGAAACATAAAGAATTTCTACTGGGAGGAAGGCAGGCAGTTGGTGCAAAAATAATATTATAAAGCATTTTGGAAGCATATTCAAGAAGAAAAATATCTGTTTGTGTCTTGAACTATCAGTAGATCTACTGAACAGGACAAGGTAAAGATTTTGCTCAAACTTGCAAATGTTACGTAAACCTTCCAGATTATGGTTTAGTTAATATAGTGAAGTCCAAGCTAAACAAAAGTTTTTGGGTAATAATAAATGCTACACAGTGAGTTCCTGCATACCACATTAATGCTCATGGAAAAACGTTAATATTTGCAGAAGGCATACAGGTCGCTGAAGAACTCTTCTGTAATGTTTTTAAACTAGAAAGTACTGATGTTTCTTGCATATGGACAACATTTGAAGTAAAATAACGTGCTCATGCGTAGATCGCTATCATAAATGAATCAAGCCATCCATTACAGAAATCCATAGCTCCGTGTCATTTTGAACACATTCATTTCAAGAGACCACCTCATGAAATTTCCAGTAGTAAAGATTGCCAAACTTAATAAAATAATAACAACAAGTCATAGCTCTTATCAAAATCCTTCAAATATTTTTTCAAGTCTACAAAGAAAGCAACTAATAAAGTGAACTTAAAATCTGAGTGATAGTCACAAATCTAAAAGCATTAATCTAAAAGCACTAGTTTCAAAAGATTCTCCTTTGTATTATTCTAGAACTATCTGAAACAATTTTATTCTTTTTAATCAGTTACCTTAGAAGTACACATATATTATAAAGAACATAAATTTCAGCGTGTATGAGCATTTGCCTGCCATTTCCATTTTGTTCCATTTCCAAACTAGCTTTTCTTTACCTTCCTGATTAGCTTTGATCATCCCATATTACTTAAAATATAAGAGACAGTAAAGTTTAGCAAATTTTCATCTTTCTTACTGTTACGTAGACTAAACAATCTCTCATTGTAAGACCACACATTCTAATTCATGACTTTGTTATTCTTTTGGCAGATGCTCAGCAGGTTAGCAATGTGTGAACATTGTTTTTGCAGAGTTTTAACGGTCCAATACAACATCAGTACATGCTACACAAGGGCATAAATTCTCCTTCAGTTTTGATCTTGTCCCCCAGCAGTGCTAATTTATCTGCAGCAGACTGTAAGTGACTCTGTTTTCCCTTAGCTGTTGATGTCTCAGTCATCATTTATGGCCTTCTTTGTAAAACGACAACATTGAACAACTCACACTCCACCCCAATAAACTTTGCTCAAACAAACAAACAAATCTTCCTTCAGTAATAGGGCTACAGATGACCAAACTATTCACATGTGTGACTTGTAAGTTCAGTTAAGTAGCCTTTGTGGTAGAATGTTAGTGATTGACTTGAACAAAAACTGCATCCAGCAAATCCGGAACTTTCCTTTGTTGCAGATGTTGGTCATTTAAGCTCCTATGTCCCTTGAGAGCAGTCAAAACTGACCTCTTAGCAAAAGCTGGATTGAGAACAATCTAATCTAGAAGATGAGTTAATAAGGACAAGATCCTGATATGATGATACTTTTAAATCAGTTTGATGTCTTTGTTTAAAGACAAATTCCTTTGTGCAATCAGAAAAAAGGAAAGATGGATTATAATTTTTTTCTGAAGAGAAATTCTATCACAATTTCTATCAAGTATGGGAAAAAAGTGCCAAATGCTACTGGACATCAAACACAGAAGGCAAAAAGGTGCTTATTCACCTGATAAAGACTAACAACGATTCCAGCAGAGAACTGCCAGAAGCCTAAGCAGGCAAAACAACTTCCATTCCCACCATTTCTCTCCAAATACCAGATCAGTCTGAAATATCAGTGTGTGTATGGGAAAGGGGTGAGAAGTAAGTTAAACAAAAACTCTGACGTTTGACAGCATTATTACCTTTTTCTTAAAACATTTAGAAATGCCGTGATATGTTTAACCTCTGTATTTTGTCAGTCTTGTGTAAGTTTCAAATATTACTTTTATTCAGCTGAGTGCACAGACTACTTTTCATTCAGGAACACATCATGAGAACAATTCTGTTTGGAGTCTGTAATTGCAAAGCTCACTGATACCTTTGCATGTAGCTGTTCTTTGGAGAGGCTTAGCTTCTAGGATGTGCCTTTTAGAATACTATCCAGTTCTACCATTTTTGCATTTCCAAATCCTAACAAGAAACCTGACTTGATGGAAACTTGAAAATATAATTTAATTTTATACACTATTATTTGTGTCCTTTAATTCTTTAAAAGTGCAGCAGAAATCTCCACAGCAGAAGTCACGGGCCTTAACAAGCAAGGCTGTGACAGTGCACAAAAGTCTCAACATGCACCAGTAAGTAAACGCTGTCTATCCAGGAAGATAGACTTGGACTAAGCAGTAGGGAAAACTTGGAAGAGCTTGACTAAGGAGAGAAGGAATGTTCATCAGCCAGAGAAGAGGCCGGAAGAATATCTGTCAGGATTGATTCAGGGATAGTCAGTTTTCTCTCAACACAAAGTGATGAAATTTTCAGAGACCACTCCCAAGATGGTTGTATTTCTTTTCTTTTTGGCAACTTTGTGGACTAAAGTGAAATGACCCATGTGTCAAGACAATCATGCAAATCTCTGATGAGAAAACACTAAATTTAGAAATTTACAGCTTAAACACTGGCAGTAAATGGAATACGTAAAATCTGGCATATGTTGCTCTTTGACAGTTATGGTGTGAGTAGTCTTAAGAACATGAACCTCGATTTACTGCTGGCCTTAAGAAGCTTGACTTCATTGATTTCTGAAGAGTTGTCACCAATTATTTCAGCAATTACCTATGTCAGCTTTGGCTAACAGGTTCCTTGCTTCACATAAACAATCTGACCACATTCAGAATATTTTCACCGCTTTCACTCTTCCTGAATATTGTGTCAGAGAGAACTCACCCAACTGGAAACTGCTTGTACCTACTGCAAGAAAGCACTGCACTGATTATGCTGATATGAGACTTGCCTTCTCATGAAAGCATGTCACAGGACATCTACTGCGGTTCAGACAAGTCAGTGCTGACTGTGAAATGCCTCTTGTTTCACTCATGACACAGAGTACTGTGAACCTTTTTAGGCTGTAGTTGCTTAATGATAGTCAACATATCTCAATATGTCAATATCACAAACGGTTACATGCTATTTAACCCATTATGATGCTTTACATTCTTGGTATATGCAGTTTAAGACTAGCTTGGATAATTATCCATTGGGACCCTGCTTTCCTGCAGAAACACAACTGTGCTAATGGTAATGCTCTTTCCAGCTGTTCAGCCGGACACAAGTAGAGAGAAGGAGGGGCAAATGAGATAGTAATTCCAGATGATAGAAAAGAGGGAATGGCAAGAGCAGAACAAAGGCTATTGTATATTTTAAAAGAAATGAAAAAAGTGAATTAGAAATATTGTCCGAAGAATGAGGAGAGCCTTGCTCATAATGGACTTAGTGTAGGCAGTCTGACACATGGATAAAGCTTTCCAGAAAAGTGAAAAATAAAACAAGGCTACAAAATAAACGCTTCTGTCTCAGTCAATGAAGGACATATCCTTCTAAGATTGTGCTTAAGCATAAGGAGTTTAAAGCATGGGCTCTATTTTATCCTATTCATTGAAATTATTAAAATGTGAAGATCAATCATTATGTTCCTTTTCTTTTTCCAGGTCTAACATAAACTTAACTCTAACACTCATGCTGCTGAATACAATGGTTTGTGAAGGATAAGGTAGCATTAAACTAATCATAGCTACACGCTTTAAGTGTTGAAGTTATTCCTTTGCTATGAGACATTCGGTACTTTCAGTATAGTTCTTGGTATTCTCCAGGTACGCTGCTTGCTGCAGCTTTAGTGGTTTCAGAACAGCTTAAAAGGCTGCTACATCTCCCACAAAACATCAACAGCAAGTATTTCTAACACCTAATGAAAATAAAGACTGATTTTTCAAAAGCATTGTGGAAACAACATACAGAACACTATCCAACAAAGATAAGCCACATTTAGAAAATGGCTCTTAAATGATTATTAAAGACCAAAAAAAATAGTAATAAAAAAGCATTTTACATGTAGGTAAATATGTCCTACCTACACTGAGAACAGGCAACTCGCAGTGTCCTACGCTATTTTAAAGTTCCTGCTATTTAGACCTAGATGTACATTTCATCTTCTTTAGTCAGACTGCTAACAAGTAGTGCTCTCACTGACAGTAAGCTCTAAAACACCCAGTGAATATTTTTTACGGTTGCCACTTAATAATAGAATTATTATGGACAGGGTTGCTCTGAAAACGGCCTTGGCCAGGGAGCACTGTAAAAGCTGTATTGCCCCATGAGATGACACAGAATTGTTCTGCTACTCACTCTTCCCTTATTCAGTGTTCCTAAAGTTAAGAGAATTGCTTCTCTGGTTTAAGTTAACCATATGCATTTTCCTGAATCAAGGTCTAAATTACTGAAGTAAACAGTTGCAGCTGTAAATATTTAACACAGAGCAGACATGTTGCAAAAGGATTTACCATTCAATCATTTTTCACTGTAGAAATGCATCTTGAAGTAAAAATAGAAATACAGTTTTGTACCAGAATGATGCTGAAACAATTTCTACTCAAACTTCTTTTGGCTTGAGACCAAATATGCAAAGTTCCTGCTGGAGAATAATTTCTCTATTAGCATGAAAACAAGGCAAATTTAACTGTATGTTAAACTTCACTTCAGCAGTTGTGGTCTGCTGTGACTGATATTGAGATAAGCCTTAGCTCAGAATTAGAAAATACATGGAATGGAAACAGAGATCAGTAAGGAAATAAGGAAAAACTGGTAACACTCAGTACTGCTTTCAGTTTGTTTTAACAGGGAGATGACAGACTAATCCTCTACATATTGAAATGTGGGTTTTGTGTTCAAGGAAGAAGACAGAAGAGACCATAATTAACTCTTTATGTCTCCAGGAGAGTGAGTAAGCAAATAAGTCTTGTGCATCAAATGCTAAATGGTCATGCCACCAAATTAAAGGGGAGACGCAGAATACTTGAGATTCTAAGGAGTTTCCTCTGAAAGTTAATTCTAAAACAATCACATTTTGAAACACACTTAGGACCAGAGGCATTGGACAAAAGTGGGATGATGGGAAATATCCATTTGATACCTGGAAAAGTTGCTTATTTCACTATTGCTTGAACAGACCGCTCAGAGAGGTTTTGGTATCTCCATCCTTGGAGGTGTTCAACACTTGACTGAAGAAGTCTCTGAGCATTCTGCTCAATTTAGACCTGTTTTGAGCAGGAGGTTGGACTAGATGACTTCTAGAGGTTCCCTCCAAATTCTCATATAACTTTATGAGATGCTGAATAATAACTATGCGGTCTAGACTTCCTTGGAGTTCCATAATACAAGGAAATTTGACTAGAAGTAATGCAGGATGTTAAACTACTCAGAAAGAGTGAAGGAACTTGACTAGAACTAGCTTGGAGAGGTAGGTATTCCTTGTTTCTGGTTGTAGTCATATTGGTCATGCACCTGCAGGCAGGCCATATAATTTGACAGCTGAACACTTGCTGCTCCATTCCCATCAGTCAAAGATAATGCTTCTGTCCTATCTGAAATCAGTATTTAGATATTTTCAGTAGCGCAGAAATGTTCATGAGCTTTTCAAAGCATCATTGATAACTCAGAAATTATCTTCTAAGTGGTTCTGAAACATGAAGATCAAAAGAGAATTTTTAGCATAAAAAGTTCCTATTCAGCGAGACAGAATAAAATATTGTTCTGTAGAGCAGTAGATATTATTCTATCACATTTTTCTGCAATTTGGAGGGAGGTAGAGAGTATTTATCTGCTAATGAGATAAGGATTCAGATCTACTGAAATTTTTATCTCGCTACTGTTAGGTTTGTTTTTTACCCACTGAGTGCCTTGAAGGTTGTCCAATTCTTTTTTTTTTTTTTTTTTTAATTATTTTTTAAAAGCTCTTATAGGCTGTTGGCTTAGTATCTGGGCAAATAACGGAAGATCTTTCAGAACATATTCTCTTTTGCTTCTTTCTAACATAGTGTGCACTCCCTAATTCATATTGGTGTAGAGGCCAAAGGATAGATGTTTGAGGTGGCAACATCACACCTAAGATGCCATTTTCTTATCTTAAAATCATCATTTGAAAATTCTGTAACTGAAACTACTCAGAGCCTCTGTTATAATCTCACTGTTCTAAAGAGGAGACATAAAATATCAGGTTGTCCACAGCTCTAGATTCATGTAAAAGGAAATGATTAATGTTTTGACACTATCAACATGCTGATATTACCGCAGTAATGAGGTGCCACAAGTAGAACATTCCAGTTTAAAGCTATCTCATTAGGTTTTTGGTTTTTTTTACAGAAAAGAAAAAAGAATATTAGAAATAGTTACAAGCAAGAAGGTTTTTAAAAGGTTGTCAGAAAAATTTCCTGACCTATATATGTAAAATACCAGGAGATAAAGTCCAGTAAATAAACCTGGCTACTTAAAGTCACTAGAGAACCAAACTGGGATAGGAAGACTTCTGCCTGTTCTATCAGTGATTTCTTCAGTGACCCACAGCAATTAATAAATCTTATCCCCATATTCATTCCCTATCTCCATAATTATTATTATTATTATTTTATTTTTTTTTTACAAAGTGAATAATTTCACTCTCATTTAGAATCCTACCTATTTAAACATCTGATCTCTTAATATGTTTGGCCACACTCAGAAGAGATGTTATTTTACCCTTCTCAGAGAGTAAAAACAGTAGTAAAAAAAGTAGTTTGGTTCTGATGAGCAGACTGCTAGTCTGGCATTCAACTTCACACACATCAGAAAATACATACTGTGGGAGCAGTAACTAAGTTGAGCTACATTCAGCTTAACATTACCTTTTCTGTATGATTATGATGTGAAGAATAGTCCTCCAGCATTTTTCCTTATTGGTTCCAGTAATTAAGTGAAACACTGTGTAGTAGTTACTGAAGTATGCAAAATTAGGATAACACTGCCAATCTGTGCTAATTATTTTTTGTACAGTTGTATTTATCTAATTTGAGCAGATTTCTTAGGTTTTTCATGATTATTCTTTTGACTAAACAATATTGGGATGATGCTGAGGCTGGGATAATGCTTCTAGTCAACATCCATAGAGCAAATCAATTTCACCTTGGATCTATCTGTTATATGTTTTTACAAAACATCCTGAGAATCTTCTCCTGCAAGCTGCATCTATATCAAGGCATTTCATTTGACATGTTCACCTGAACAGAGCCTAAATCCTAACCTTCCTCTCATCCAGATGGGTGAGCCAGCTCAATATTTTAGTTAAAGAAAAAGGAACTTCAGTGCCTTTTTCACACACAGAAACACGTTATCTTGGCTTTCGACTGCGTAATCCTTTTGTCTGAAAACAAGAACCCAAGTATATTTCAGAGAGATCATATTTTTCATGTGGTTTATGGAACACTTATAAACTGGGACTCCTAACTGCGATTCCCAAACACAAAACAAAGTCAAAGGTTACAGCATATGTTTTTGCTTCAGCTTCTCCAAATTACTTGCAAATGTATTCAAACACAATATGAGGAGATACTTTATTTTGTTGAAAACAACAGACTACAGGGTGCTGCAAAAAAGGCTGAGGTACCTCAAGCATAAACATGGAAAGAATACATTGGTTCAGAAACCCATAAATCCTTATTTGAATCTGCCAACCTGAAAGCCAAGTAAGGCTCGAAAAAACTATTTTTCCTAAATGCTATGTCTGATTAAGCCATACTATTAAATGACAGCTGAACTTTAACATTAATATGATATTATTTAAATAACTGCATGATTTTTTTTTTACACTAAAATGATGAATGATTTTTGGACAGCTCAATTGACATAAAGCAAGAAACCCCTTTAATGAGATTTGACAAAATGGAGACATATGCAGAATATTTGTTACAGCTCATGTCGCAGGGTCCTTCCTGGGGAGACTTGGGTTGGGTTCTATCTTTTCTTTCTTTCTTTTTTTTTTGTATTTTAGTTTGATTGTCTACGGGCACTGAACCATCCCTTTCAATTGCCGCTTCCTTTCTCCATGGATTTTGAATTTAGCTCTTGTCATTTACATATTACTCTTAATCAGAGAATTTTATATGTTAGTTTGGAGCTGGAATTGCAAGAAATCTGTGGAATGAAGGCATCAGGTTCAGTCCTTTCAACCTTTGTCAACTGGGTATACAAAGCACTAACAAAGACATTTGTCGGAAAAGACTTATATAGAGATAAAGCTTGCACTACAGAACAACTTAATATATTCCAGTTTGGCAGTTTTCCAAGACAAGTGATAAATCTACAACTCTGTTAAAATTTACTCTAAAGCTAATTGCAATGACCAAACATGCATTGTAAAAGCCCATGAGAAGAATAATTTCACAGTGAACTCTTCTGAGGATGCTATGTACCCCTTTAAAACTGTACGTTCATGTCACCCAACAACATCACCTATTAGAGCAAGGCGCATCCTCATCAGGAAGATGAATACGAATGCAGAAATATGGACATTACACCTAAGTCTGAGCGCTGCTTCCCTGTGTAAAGAGGACACATCCAGAGATGGCACTCAAAAAATCTGTCTTGGAAGGTATTGACATACTATTTAAGGTAGAGAGTAATCATGGGTGACTCCCACGCTGTGATCCCACATAGATTTTTAGTATGTTGCAATTTTTTTCTCTCCATATAATCTAGCTTTACTGCCACAGACAGTTTGTATAACATCTAAACCTTGAAACAAACATGCTGAAAACATGGAGTTGTACAATGTGTCTGCCCGTTCGATTCAAACAGAACTGATCACCTTAACCTTTTCTCTGTGTATAAATTTAGATAGCTCCGAAAAAACGACAAACTTCCTCACATGCAATCTTTACAGCTTTAAAAAAAAATAAATAAATAAAAAATCTTAAGAATACTCAAGAAAAAGGAATGCAGGAAATGATCATCAAAAAGCTTAATTTTAGAACACACCAAAAAAGCCCAAATACAAAGAAACAAAGATGAGAAATGGTTGAGCAAGGGGTAATCCCTCAGGCTACAGAAAATTCTTTCCATAGCTGTGATAAAGCCTTCTATCTAACCTGCCTGCTCCATTATCACAATTTATTTGAAGTAATTCCACATAGCAGCCCAAGTAAAAAAAGTCAGGTAAGTCAGCAAAATGCAGAGGCTGAATGAAAAGTAAAAAGAAAGGCACAGAGGAAAAGGGGGGAAAAAAAGAAAGAGTGGAAGTGTCCCTACCTTAGCCTTACCTTCGCAACATCCCTGTCAGTATCCTGGAGCTCTTCCCCAGGTTTGCATCTGTTTCTCTAAGCTGGGGAGAAAGGAGTCCTGTTAAAATTAAATGTCATATGAATGCCATTTTGTACAAAGAATGCAGATTTCTTCTGTCAGTTTGTGGTCTTCAGTTTGAGCCTATGACAAACTCAGGAGTAATAAAGCCACCAAAGTTCTGAAATTTAAAGAGGTTTTGTTTGGTTTTCATTTTCATAGAGATGAAACATGGAAGACAAGACACTGTGGCAACAAAGATAAATCAAGATATAGAGGAAAAGCCTTATGAACAATGTGTTGAGGGTAGACGTGTTTGAAACTTGATGACCCCCTGAGATCATTTCCAACACAAGCCATTCTAGACACTATACAGATTGGTATCTGTAATGGTAATTCCCATTGAAATGCACTATGTACACTGGTTATGGACATTAGGGAGTGCATCAAGGATAGCCATGTGCTGTGTTACTGATGCTTTAAGAAAGGAAAACTGAACACATCTTTCACTGTTTTTCAAAGTCATCTGCTTAAAGAAAAGGCAGTAATACAGAACAGTGTCATTTTACTGATGCTGTGTTAAAAAATATACCCACACTGTCCCTTAAATAGAAAACCTGTGACCTTACAGCAGTGTTTTTAGCACTTTAATAGGACATAGGAGAGCTACATGGACAGCTTAACTTAATTAGCTGCATTGTTTTACAGTTCAGAAGTCATGCAAAATAGGTAAAGCCACAACTGAATGGAAAGCAAAATTGGGGACACTAAGAGTATGATTATAAAGAAAATGAAATTCATATTAAAATAGAACAATAATTTCTGTTCTTCTTTGAAAAGAATTAAATGCTTCTATTTTTGTGCCTGCTAATATCTCACAAAAGGCAGTCTAGAAATTATGATCTACAGATCACACAAAGAATTGTGTTTCTCTCCTATTGCCACTTTTGCTGGTAGCTAATGGAGAGACATCTTCGAACTTTCCAGAGAACTCTGAACCTAGGAGACATCTAAATGTGCAAAAAGGGATAATGTAATTATTGTCAAATACAAAATAGCAGGAACCACCACTTCTGATATGCCTCAAAACACAGCTGTGTGTACATACATAAAAACATTTTTCTTGCAAAAGCTGAATATTTACCTTTTCATTATCAAATCAGATTGAAAGGATTATCTGAATCATTGCCTTATTAGTGAAGAAATTTTGTTGTAGAACACAAAATGAATTTTGTGTTACAAATCCACTGCCAAGAAAAGCGGCAGCCTTCCAATAACAAATCACCTTCACCATAACAATCCACAATTATATCTTGAATATATGCATAACAGCAATATTAAAAGCAGTTGCTATTCTGGAGCCTAATATTGTAAATATCTACTACCAGATTTAATGCTTATTATGGAAATCACTAGTTGCATTGAATGGCACAAAGCCTTTATGTGTAATTTCTTCCTTGTTCTTGGAAAAAGTAATAAGGAAATACCAAGCAGAAGCTGAGATGGGATAACACCAACCAAGATCTTAGCTCTTAGCAATATTGTGTTCAGTGGGAAGG
Source organism: Coturnix japonica (assembly GCF_054131305.1). Classification (NCBI taxonomy): domain Eukaryota; kingdom Metazoa; phylum Chordata; class Aves; order Galliformes; family Phasianidae; genus Coturnix; species Coturnix japonica. Next base: position 25,597,224 of record NC_140670.1, on the reverse strand, counting down.
CTTGCACTGAGACCAGAGCTCTGCATTTATGCGGCATGATGGAACAAAGATGAGCATTATATTGTGGGAAGGTCATTCCCTCATTTTTTTCCTAATTCATCTAGATAATTCAAGCTCCAGAAAAGCTGCTTAGCCCAGTTGGACACAAGTAAGAGGAAAAAAAAATCTACCACAATAATTTCTAAAAGGCTCATAGGAAACCAAGTTCTTACTTGTGCTAGAAGGGAATCTGAAGCACAAATGTGTGCTTTACATTAGTCTTTTATCATTCATAAAGATGCATTTAGCACTTGGGGCTTCTCACAGAAAAGTAGCTCTCTCCTTTTTACCATTATATGTTTGATCCTAACTTTCCTCTCTTGCTGCAGGATTCCACCTGACAGCTGGAATGAGTTCTGATAGTTAGGAGGAGAGCCTTGGAGGTGTGATAAAGTCCTCTAAGCAGGACAACCTCACACTTTTATGGTGATAAAAAACAAAAACAAAATACATCACAAAGTAAGCAAAAGAAATGCTAATGTAGAAACAAATGTACAGACTCACTTGGAAGATCCCAAGAGAACAGTAAAAAAACACACAACCATAAACATTTTCAAGCTGTAAGTCTGTTTTTATTTAAAACTGAATTATCTGATGGTAGTTACTCCATCATGTCTTTACCAATACCAGTGCACTGCAGAAGCCAAAGAACCGGTAGTGGGCAAAACTCTTATGTGGAACAGAATGACAATTTATTGCTGCAGTAAAACCCTTTTGAAAGATGGTTTAATATTAATCATGGCCGATACACATGGTGTGCAAGAAAGCTTTTAAACATAGTAATAATAAGAAGAAAAAAGGAAGGAAGATGAGCAAGACGCATACACTGATATCCTGTCTACCTTAAACACATTTTAATTTTAGGCTTTGTAAAAAAAATCTTTGAGAGTCCTGCATGGTGTAGTTAATCTCTCTGGCTCTCATAGCTGAGCTTTTATCCTTTCTCTTTGGCTTAAAAAAATTAAGGAACAGTTTAGGGAGTTCCTCTTTCATGGTTGTTATTATATGTGTAGTTTACCCTGGACACCATCTTAATTTATTTCAAATAACAGCAGTTATTTATGGATTTTCTTTTCATTCAAAAATTTTACTCTGCAGACAGGAACAGTCAAAATATGTAGGTTTAACCAAACTAAACAGACACTATCATTTAAATTTTGCTCATAAGAAAAAAATTATCTAATCGTTACAAGATTCAGCTGCTAAGAACTGACCATTGTGTCCAAGCTTTTAGATGACAAGTTTGTTCCCCAGCTGAAAGGATAATGCCTGAATGTACTCAGTGTAAAGCCATTATACAGTGATAGAACAACTTCTGCCCTGGTCCTTAAAAAACCTCCACAAAATGGAAAACTTGGAAAGTTATCCAAGATCATTCTTGATGTTACATTTGAATTCACAAACAGATGTGTTACTCTGAATTCCCCAAACAAAATAGCTCTGTGGCACATAATAGGATCTTGGAACTTGAGATCTTCCACTTATGATGAGATCTTTTGCAGAACTGTGAACAGATGCACTTTCCTAGAATACTCCTAAGTTTCCCATCAAAGAAATTTGCTTTTCATGCAGAAGGCAAACAAATGCAAAGTTTATTCTATGAACTACGTGTATATGGAGTTATTAGAACTATTCTTCCTCTAACTTTCATGAGGATTTTTTTGATTCAGCAGAAATAGATACACATTATCCATCTTCATTGCTCAGGTTTTATTTGTCCACATAGAAAAAGAAAAGCATCTCTGACTTAGCAGTCACAAGGGATTGAGGACTGGAGAGGAAATGACACAGATTTGCCTGAACAACCCTTGGTAAATGCTCACAACCCTTTTACTTAACAATTCAGTTATACTTAACGTTTTAAAGTAGCTTATGCCCAGAACTTTAAAAACCAGCTGGTACAGCTGACAGAAAATGCCTCATTAAAGCTGTCATATGGGGTTTCACCAATCAAAGCTATCCAGGTAAAGAAACTCCCTGGGACAGATCAGGGAGTTCTCTTAAGTGGTATTTATCAGAGAGAGGCCTGTGAGAGACTTAGCTTTGGCAAAATTGGACACTCAAGAGAACATCTGATCAATGTGTCCTGCACAGAAAGGCTCAGATGCAGTCACAACTGGTTCTGGGAGAGTTAGCAGAGCTGGTAAGATCTTTCCGAAACTCTGTGAGCAGAGATCAGAGCCAAAGGGTCAAATCTTTGAGACTGAGGTTCAGAGATGTTGTATGAGTTGGTTGGGATGGGCAATTGGGCACCTTCACTCAATTCTACAAAGTAAAGATGATTCCTGCAGAGGCAACATAAGCCAAAAATGACAGAAATCTTTCTGACTGTAGTGACAGAGTGGCAGTATAGAAAACTAAAATACAGAAAGACATGTTGACTTTACCTATGTAATGCTGAGAAAAGGAGGAATCTATCACATACTTCCTCATAAGGCAAATAAAACCTGAGCAATGAAAATGGCTCTACAGCTATTAAGAGCAGCAGATGATCAATTATTTTCAGCTAAATCACAATATGAACTTTGTTTCATAGAGTCCAAGAAGTCACTGCAATGGACACTACAATAAATCCTTCAAAGGACAGAAAGAGGATCTGATTGTGTGTGATGGCAATGACAGAAAGCTTGCTTCCAGCAGTGTGTTTGGTGACTTCAGTGTGACTCCCTGGGGGAGCCCATATAAGACACTTCCTAAGTGCTTTGCTGCAGATGATGATTACATCTTACAATAGCAGCTGATTTATACAAAACTAATCAATATGCTGGACTATTTTTTGCATGCACAGCAAACTTGCCTAAAGCAAATAAAATCTGTGACCAGCAATTATTTATTATCAAACTTACCCTTTCTCGAGCACGCTGGATCTTCTCTCTGTCATGGCTGAGGTTTTCCAGCATCTCCTGTCCAATCTGCTCTGCATTTAAAAATCAAAATGCAAATCATGAAAAATATAGTTTCTGACTGTAAGGCCTCAAAATGCCAGGTTAGATTGTAACAAAGCTATTTAAAGAACAGCAGCACTTAATACATGTGATAGCTTAATCGCTCCTCCTAACTGCAAAGCAGACAATATCATTATTTCAACTTTTCCATACAACATAAAACTGCAGGAGTAACACTCAGACAAGAAGCTGTCCCCTTCCCATCTGTCAAGGTTGCACAGGGTCTGGAAACCAATGCTAACCTTTGGTCTATGGAACAAAGGCACAAAGACTTCCAAACCTGCTCTGAGTGCTGGGAGCTTGTACTGCCCACACGCTCCTTACATCCACTTCTTCTCTTAACAAGGCAGACAGAAAACCTTCACTAAAACACCAGCAATCCTTTACTTCTGAAGATACTGAGAAGTCGTGTAAGAAGCAAATCTTTCTCTATGCTTCTCCACTTTTACCATTGTTGCTTATATGAAAGTCATTTTGAGCTATGCCCAGTTACTGGTGTCTATTCTGCTCCATCACGTAGTATTTCTGGCAGGACTGAAGATGCAGTGCAATGGAACTGCTGATGTCTGTAACAGCAGATGTATACATTAATCTGTCAGCATCACCATTTGTTTACACATGGGTTGCTTGTTTCTGTAGCTCATGCTAAACTAAAGGTTGCAAAATTATAGCAGAGAGAGGAATCCATGCCTCAAGACAATGCAAGATGCCAAAACTTTACTCTTCAAACAGCTTCAGTCAAATGATCCTCTTTGACTGAAATAATAGCAGCTAATATAGGAAAGAGATTTTAATCTTCAAAGCTCTACAGGAACATTAAGAAATCTTCCCTATATTTCCCTGAAGGAGAAAATGAAGTTAAATCATTCCCATTTACAGGTGCGGAAGCAGACACAAGTAGCTGAAGCAGCCGTAGATTTGCCTCAGGACACATCGTGAGTGTGAGACATGCACATTCAGTTGGGCTACTGAGAGAGCTCACCACCTGAGTGAAACCATAAAAGCAGGTTTTCTTCATAAACAACAAAAGTCACATCTTGCTTTTGCTCTGGTGAATGATTTGTTTGCAAAATGCCATTATGTGAGGAGATATGTAAAAACAAATTGGTAAAAAAAAATAAATCACCAATATGCTAGTACAATAAACAATTTTTATTTTTTTTTTCAACAGATACAGTCCATTCTCAGGGAATAACCCAATTAGAATCACCCCAAACTTTTAAAATCTGGGACAAGTGATTTATTTTCCTAAATGTATTTAACACAATATACACTCTTGTCAGATGAAGTCTAAGGAAATTCACTGCATATATATTTCTCTATCTGTTGCCAAGTACAGCACAAGTAAGATAAATATTTCCTCAGATATCTGACCACAAATTGACATCCTCATTATGCTATCTTGTCCCTCTTGGCTTGCTGCGCTTCACTTTTAGCTGTATATATAATGCCTCCCAAAGGTGAAATGTGGTAAGATTTGTGGTTATTGAGTTAAAAAAGCTGAAAGGTGCTGTCCAGCTATACAAATGGTAGACTACGATAGTGATTCTAAGCAGAGCTTTGCCTATACTTGCATGCCCTAGCACTTACTGGATGAACCCTTATAGGTTTATTCTTATCAAAGCGCTTAAAATACTGGCATACAGAAACAGATAAATGTATTCAGTGTATTCTAGGGGAGAAAAAAACAAAGCAAAATACATTAAAATATAGAGGAAATCAACCAACAAATCACAATACAAATTGTAGCATGAGGTGAAATTATAACAAATACTTTTTACTAAAAATTATACCTATGGCTGTGCAGACAAGGAGCACAAAGAGCACATTTTCCTTCAGAGGAATAATTCTAAAGTAAATGGCTACAATGGCTTGGCATTTCACAAACAAAGCTTGGAAACATCTTTATAGGAAACAGCTCTATTTTTATTACACCAATTTTAAGCAGGTTACTATGGGTTGGGTTTTTTTTTTTCATCTTCTTCCTGTCACTAGCAAGTTCACACTCTCAGCTTTTTATAATGATTGAGTTTATTTTCCAACCATCAATGTGACAGCAGCATCAACTGTAAGTGAGGGTAAAACACCGTCACTTTGACGAATAGTGTATTTTCCTCTCATTGTCGATGACTGAAGACATCAATAAATAAGGAAGGAGAGCATGTCAGCCAGAATATCACAGAACGAATTGTTGATATGACACTTAGGGATTAAACCTTCAGCCATGAAGTTCAACCTAGCAGAAGGGTCTGAGAACTGAGATGGTTGCGTTTCTTCCCAGCAGCCTCTATAGATAAATAATTGGATGGATCATCAATTTTACAGGAGCAGCTTTACTCTACATGCACTTTAGCTGATGATCTTTGGCCTTTTTTGGGCTAAAATAACAACATAAGTTGAACAAAGAGATATAACAGAGGTAACATAATCTCACAATAAGTTCGCAAACATAAATTGACACCTTTATCTACAGATCCTTTTCATACCCTTGTTCTGCTCTCAGAAAACTCACTGATAACAACAAAAGTTGATTTTTTTTTTGCTGGAAGGTCATGACAGTCAAATAAAAATATTAATAAATGAAGAAAATTCAGACTAATAAATGACATGAAGACACGTCTCCTCACTTGGTTTGCAACTGAAGGTGCTCAGGACTGGAACAAAGCAACAGTGCCCCATAGTAAAGCTAATTAAAGTCTTGATAGCATTGCTATCACTTCTCAGGTTTTCCCAGGACTTTGCTGTTTCACTGCCAGTTAAAGCCTTCATGTGGCAGATTTTTATACTGTACGGTTCCTTCCAGATTAGTTACAAAGCAAATTGTTGATGATGCTACTACAGTTATACGAAAAGGTAACATTTCTAAGATATACTGTAGTGAATATGCATGAAGTAAAACCAGTACCCAAACTGAAGATTGTGTGCTGCCAGTAACTGTGTGATTTCAACAGAATCATCTCAATGTTAATTAATTGGTGCTACACTTTCTACCTGAAATTCCCAAATCAGTGCAGAAAATTATGTTTCAAAATTGCAGCTGAACTGCAAAAAACAGAAGGGTGAACGCATTCATGTCCTTATGATCTGTATTCTGACAGACAGCAGGAATGTTCAGTATAGCAATTATCTCAGTCTTAAACAATGTTGTGATGAACAGAAAAAAAAATTCTCAAGTCCATAAACGTATTAACAAACATTGGTCTTAAGGAGCGAATGCCAAAATTCACAGCTGCGACTACACTGCACCTAGAAAGGTGTCTGTGTGGGGCATAGGAAACCTGCTTTTTCAGGGCCAAACACTTTGATAATAATGAGATGCTGTGGGTCTCACACAAACAGTGTATGTCTATAGTGCAAAAAAGAACACAACCCATCTCTTTTCTTAAAACACTGAACCCAATTTGAAGAATGAATATTTCCCCAACTGAAAAACAACAAATAGATGCAAGCCCAAATTCCCTCCCTTCATCTGTGCAACAACTGAAACATGGCTTTCAGCTTTTATATTGAGGTACACCCAAAAAACAACAATCATTTCCAGCAATGCTTTTACACCTTTGAATATGCCCTTACTTTGGAATTTGCATGTAACCTACATGCAGTATTTATTTATAAGTGCAAATCATAATTATTTAATATATGTTCCACAAAGCTTGATTTGTAATACTTACACACATATCAAGGATGCAAGATAAGTAGTACTTGACTAATTTTTTCTTTTTCTTATTTTGCTTTTAGTTTTTTAAGTATTTACAGCCAAACTGATTTTGAAAGAGCCTTTTCTAATCACTTTTTTTCCTTAAGAACTACTAATATTGAGTAATAATAATGAGTAATGTCAAGAGATAGGAATGATGCAGAATGAGCCACTCCAGGCTTTTGGATAATACACATGCATTTTAATTAATTTTGATGACAGAGTCTGCATTTTTTCTTTTCATATGAAAAAGAAAAAAAAAAATCCAACATGGTTTAATAAAGCACTTTCCTCTCAAATTGTACCCTGTATGTCTGTACATACTTACATCAAATGAAAGAAAACATATTTCGTAAGAGGCAGCTGAAATGCTGATACAGTTTAAAAACACTAAAAAGGATTACAAACAACCAAATCATGCAGAGGATGCCTGAAGTATGATTTGTCCAATCTTGTCTTATGCACAATGCACGCACGTGAGCTATGCAATTAGAGGTGGGAAATCACAAACTAATTTACACTGGGAAAAGGAGGCAATCAAGTTAAAATTAAGAGGAAATAAACTAAAAAAAAAACAAACAAACCCCATAAAAACCGGTGTAGTGGCAGAGGGAATCATAGTAAGAATGGATAACATCTTCACACCGAGCTCTCCAGGCTTGCCTAAAGAGTAACATCATTGGGGAACACACTTCTCTGTTGGCTTTGCACAGAGACACAGCCTGCTGTGAAGACAGAGCAAAAGCTTATGGAATATTCTTAGACATGACCTAGGCTGGCACAGGTAGAAATCCAGTAAATATATTCAAGGCTGGGACAGTTGTTTTTTTTTTTCCAAAACACTGCCACTCTGCTCTGGAGAAATTTAAAGGTTTAGATTTTAGGAGACTAGAGAGATTAATCATTAATGACAGTTTCTGGGAAAAAAATGCAAAAATGCTAGAAGGTGTTAAATGCTCACTGTTCAGAGGTGGCAGCAAGCAGATTTACAAACTTGGAAAATATATAGCGTAGGAGTCAGAAGAATTTGGGGTTAAGTCAAAATGCTTTATGCTTCTGACAGCAGAAAGTTAATAAAGAAAGTGATGACACATCTTTATGTGTAGGGACACAGGTAAAAGTCCTATAAATTTACAAGCTCACAGTTGATGCATATTATGTTGAACCATCAATATAAGTAGATACAGAGGAATTTAGATCATTACAGTTATTAAATGACAAATATGGGTTAATACAGATAAGTAAAGGATGATATAATGGCTATACGCCAACGGAGAGAATGTTTGCACAACATTAATGGTGAAATGTGAGAGTTGTTGCTCAAATGACTCCTGAATCTGCAACAAAGAAATTGATTTGCATGTTGGTCACCTAATGCAAGAAATAAGAAATTAGCTACACGTCATGGGGACTGGTTGGTGTCTTAAGGAGAATTGCTGTACCTTACAGCCCACAGCGTGTACTGAGGACATCCAGCATTTCCAGAGCTTTCAGAAATACAGTTATAAGAGAGGATAAAAGGATCTGCATTGTCTTACTGCGAAAGTAAAACAAAAAACAAAAAAAAACCACTTAACAGTATCTCCACCAAACTTAAAATACAAATATTTTTCTACTGAGAAAGGTTTCTATATACTATAATGGACGCTGACAATACTATTTGCATTGGCCAACAACAAAAGGATTTGCTAATCATGAGATGAGGGGAGCCAGAAAGAAAAGTATCTGGAACATCTAGCCAGAACTCAGCACTGTGCTTTGTTCAAAATAAGGAAGGTAAGATATTTGAGGAAGATGCCACACATCTTTTAAGAACAAACTGAGAGCGTTTCATAACCATAACTCTCACGGTCCAGACTGAATTTGTCCTTCTCTAGGGGAAAAAAAAAAATAGACAAAAAAAAAGAAAAAAGAAAAAAAAGAAAGACAGATGAATGAGAAGAATACAAGAAAAAGAAAGGAGAAAGATGATAAATGACAGACCTAGTAAGTTCACCTCTAGTAGCCTTTTCTTTTTCTAAGGTTTCATAGCTTTTCTGAAATCCTAACTTACATCAATCTGATGGTATAAAACCACTCATTTCTCACTAACTGATGTATTTTTTTTTCTGTCTACTCCCGTCACCCATCTAGCTGAGCTCCCTCACTAATATCCTCCCAGCTACGTTCACAGGAGGTGACAGACTTTGATTCCCCTGAATGTGTCTATATTGAAGCCCAGACCTTGTTCCAGTCGTGCTCAGCAAGGCTTATCCACTCCAAATCCCTCCCTTCACTTTTCTTCTCTTCTCCTTGCTTCGAAAAAGTTCTAAGGCAAAAGAAATCCTTGCTCAGTGCATCAAGATAAGTAAACAACTTGCTACTCTCATTTCAGTCACATATGGAAGTGAAGTTGGGAACCAGCCCTCAGCATCCTTTCTTCCTTCTACTTGAAGTGCTGTCAGGATAGGAAAAGTCCCCCCTTGCTCTGAGCAGAAGTGCAAGGAATGGATGTTGCTTCATTACAGCATTGCCAGTCTTGAACTTTTCTGAAGGCAATTTAGCATTGGAGAGTATTAGAAATGATTAAATCTAAATCAAGTTGCAGAAACATACCCTTTAAAACTTGATTGACAAACCATTGCTTAATTAAAACTATGACTCCAAACAGCAACAAGACAACAGGGATCTTTGGTTCATCTAAATAAGGCTGAATTCCGAGTCATAATTTAATAAAAAAAAATGCTCTACTCAAAGCAGTGCAAATAATTACTTTGGACCCTGCAGTATTTCTTACTTCAAAGACTCAAGATGTGTAGGTACAGACTTGGCAACTTAGGCTATTGCATACGGCAGCTCGAGGCCTTGAAAATCATGAAGTTCACCCTACCCTCTATAGCTGATTTACTCTTAATGCAGTAAATACATTTCAACAGACAGAGTTTAGCACAAAATAGATGGGACAGACTCTTAGCCAACACACGAACAGCAAAGATAAGAAAATACATAAATTGTTCAAATATAACTTAAAATTGAAGCGTGGAACAGAATATATCTAAAAATATTTAACTATGGAAAAACCCAGCACACAACATTTAAACACTGGAGAGAATAAAGTCCGCAAATTATATCTGTAAGTACTGGAACTTTTTAATTTGTGGCCCATTTACATATCTAAAACAATAAGAATTTGCAGCATCTCTTTTTGAACCCCCCTCCAAAAAAAGAAAACCATGAGAAGAGTGTTTTCACTCTGAGAAATGGCTACTAGAAGCAAGAAGCAATGTCAGAAAATGAAAACCAAGCCAGAGCCAAATACAATGATGTACAGGTTTGTTCAGATTTCCCCCAACATCCTAATGTGTCAGGTTTACCCTGGATCCACAGACTGATGAGAAAGTCAGAAAAGATCACAACAGGAGCAAGAAGTTTATACTTGTTTGATCTTTAGTATTTCCATCAACCTAAAAAGTGTTCTAACCCACCTTGTTTTGTTCAGCAATTCATTTTCAATAAGAATGGAAGTATCTCTTGCTGTATTCACATTCATATTTAAAAAAACAAAAAATAGAGAGAAAACAGCATCCAGAAAAATAAATAAACCTAGAGGACAATTAATAAATAATGCTTACAGTTATTGACCAAAAAGTGTAAGCACTCTGTGCAAAAATAAAGCATTCTGAAAACTATATATATATAATATGTATAAACTTTCTTAAACATTGCAAGGCCCACAAAGCAGGTGAACAGCTCAGCAACCTCGAGGCTGGCTTCAGTGCAACTCATTCTTTGAATACGAATTAGCAATGGGTAATCACAGCATATTTATGAGGCCTTTTGCCTGGTCCTTTTCTCCAGTGAATGCTGTATTATTCATTGCGTGTGCCCTGACCCCAGTGCGCTCCTGTTCTGACAAATCATACTTGATTAAGACAAATCTTTATTAGTTAGCTAGTCAACTTCCCCATTTATCATTTGCAAATCCCATTCTCCTTTTCGGGTACAGTAGAAGTAACTGAAACCGTTTTTTCTCCAAATAAAATGAAATGCTTGTTATAGACAGTAAGTGCAAATACAATCTTGGAAGACAGTAATAGATGATGAAACAAAGGTTTAACAGGCATAAATTACAAACATGGCAAAACTCTAACACAATAGCTTATTTTAGATAGGCTGAGGGAACATTAATTAGCCCATCCTTTCAGTGCTTCCTATTTTCCCACCATCTAAATCTCTCAAAATCTCAACGCCATAAAAAAGAACTGCATTGCAAAGTTGGAGGCTGAAAGTACAGAGGTTTAAAACAGAATAATAAAGAGACTGCTGAGTAAAGTTATTGTTCAAGGTTTCTACCAAAACAAACAAACAAGAAAATTTAAAGGAGGCAAAACAAATTCAAAATTATTCATGACGTTCAAATTCCTTTTAAATGTAATGTTTCTCCAAAGATGTGGCAATTTGGAGAGGGAAAAACCCTTTATAAACAATGTTGGTCTATTCAGCAGGTAATTTACAACTAGAAAAGCTTGTGATGTCTAGTGCACATGAGTTTTCTCATGATGGTTTTGCTCATAGAGAAAAATCTTCCTTTCTTCCTTCAGGACTCTGGAAATCTTAAGTAACTATTTGGAAACAGAGGACAAGGAGTAAAGCTCTGAGGTTCCAGTACTACCCCAGACTTTTGGTCTGTCCTCTGGAGGGACCTTTATTAAATGTCCATGGCACCCAACTCCTTGCTGAGATGTCTGCTACAGAAATCTTGACTTGCTATAAGGCAATACAGGGAAATACATCTAGATGATGGTGCCTAATCTAAATGCTACAGTCAAGTTAAATGCCCACAGGGCTCATAAATAAAAGCAAGAAAAACATTATCTTAAAAACACGAGTCCATTATGAGGAGAGATCATGAAAGACGATTCAGAAAGAATGGGGACAAAAGCACCCAAACTGGGCAGAAATGCAGCACTGAAGCAATGCTGTAGAACTGGTGGTAAGAACTGGTCTAAGGAGACACCACCAGTCACAACTGGAAAAGTGAAAGTTTATAGAGAAAAAGAATGTGGCATTTTGCTGGTGAAGTTTAGTGTTGTATATTTTACTATGCTTTGAGTCTTCTATTTATCTATAATTTAAATGCCCCAATTAGAACCCACTCATTTGAAATATATAGTAATTTAAGACCTGCACATACAGGACCAAACACTGATGCAGCCGCCTCTGTGCTGCTTACACAACGATTTTCTTACAGACTCCTGTCTTCCTCCACTCAGATCTGCCCATGTTAAGTCATTTTTCCTCTGTTCATATTTTTATTCTTACCCTGCAGGACCAATGCAGCTATGGATTCTTCTCCTTTTTCACACACATCAGCTAAGTGTTAGTTATTTCCATCCACAACATCGCCTTCGATTACACACAGAGTAATGCTGAGAAAACCACTACCTCATTAAACCCACAGCAAGGGAACAGAAGGAACAATGAAAAATACCTGATGGTCTGGCAAATCACTGTTATCAGGAGGTATATAAGAAGAATCCAGACTGATTTTAAAATCCAGGCTGAGTTTGCAGGATTATATATAAAATTTCTGCTCTTGTACTTGTCAACCAAAGATATTTCTTCTGGAAATTGATGAGATGGAAATAAAGGCTTTCCCATAATACACTTTTTTATAGCAATCGTCAGAGCAGAATTATATTTTAGGATCAAGTTAAGCTCTTCAGATGGCGTTTAAGAGGCAGACTTACACGGGGCCTTTATTGCATGTAGGCATGGTCTGTTTCTAAGGGATCCTTGCAAGGAAAAAAATTGTTGAAAAAACGAGTTTTCAGTAAGTGTCTAGGATGACAAGTGTGATTTTTTTTCTGACGGAGGAACTCAGCAACACTTACGCTTGTTTTTGGCATCTCCACACTAGAGTACTGCTTTATGGTTTAATTGAGGGCACACCTGGAGACAACGAAAAACAAACAGCTCCAGAACAGACCAGCTTACTGTGTGGAAAAGTGAGTTTTTGCTTGGATCTGTCTGAAGCAGCTGCTTGCAGTGCTCCAAGTGCAATCCCAGCTACTAGAAACCGTCCTTGAGAACCTTGGTGGTCTGGGCTGGGGCTACCAGACACTGTTTCTCTCTGCTAGGTGTTACTGAGTTGCCAACAGCAGGGATGCATGTGCTGGACGTGCTCAGAAGAAGCACTGGCCTCTGAGCAGTCATAAGATGTCCTCAGTCCTGTTGGCCCCCAGACCTGTAAGCGTGCAGGACACGTTGGCAGAGCCATCAGGTGGGCTGCTGGGGGATGCAATTAACAATTTCATAAAGCAGCAGTGTTAGTGTTTATTTATGTTTATAAGTATATATTTCTTTGCTGGTGTTTTTTTGTTTTTTTGTTTTTTTTCTTTTTTTTTTTTCTTTTCCTAATTACAGGACCAACAAGAGCAAAGCAGTCCGCCCAACAGCTCCTCACCTGGCACAGCAAAAGGACTTTCTGGATTTTCTGTCATGCTCGGAGCACAAAGAGGTCAAGGCCAGATGTGGGAAAGGACCTGGTCTGCCAGCTTCTGTATTCACAATGAATGGCATGCCACCTATGGGCAGGTACAATCCAGCTGACCAGCCTCACTCATCTTTCTTAGCTACTACATCCACGGCTATTTTTACGTTTTGTTTCTATTTTGGAAATGAGTTGAAATATATATATATATTAAAAAAAATAAATATTTTTGAAAATTTCTTGCAGCAATCTTTAATGTTGCAAAAGGGGACATGAGAAAATTCCCCAGGGGAATATTTGTGCCTTTTTCTCCATTTCTCAAATGGCTATAAAGGAATCCAGCAGAACGTAATATCTGCCATTAACAAGACTGCGCTCCTTTGGAAGGCATTCAAATATTGTATGTACCTTGTGAGGTATACTCTATATATAGAGTGTACTTTACATATAGACTTATACTCTATAAGTATCAGTCTGAATATTATTTTAATTGGGAAAAAAAAAAAAAAAAAGCATTAAGGAGCATTATCAAAATGCAAACTGAAGCAGCCCACTCTCCTCAACTACAGGATGTTGCATTTAATCCCATAAAGGATTTCCACATTATTTGAGCAGCAAAATATAATTATCCCACAATCTATGAAAGTGGTAAATTATTGCGGCACGGCATTTTATCGCAAAGACTTGGTTTAAAACCATAACTTTGCTGGAAATTCTCAAGAAGTGTTAAACCGATGTCAGTGTCTCAGTAATTTCGCAGTTTAAAAACAGTTAGAAATGTAATGACTACACTGCACTTGATTAAAGCATTTACAGCTCTAATCAAAAACTGACAGCAAGATCAAAGATGTTAACTTAAATCTCTCTTCTAATTATGTTTAAAATGCCACACCTCAGGCCTGTCTCTCCTCTTCTTTTTCAAACCAAATTCTGCTTAAGAAAGATCTAACACTTCTTAACAGTTCATTATCCAATAAAACTATTCAAAGCTTAAAAGCAATCTACACAATTAGTCAGGACCTCAGGGAGTCCACCGGTAGTCTTTATTACAGGGCTTCATATTAAAACACCTTAATTATATTTGTCAAATGGATTTCATTAAAACCCATCGTCACTTTAATTTTCATATTTTGACAGTGCTGGCATAGCATTATTACCACCTGCCAAGCTACCAACTACAACAAAATTATCAAATTCCTTCAAATACTAAGCAGGGTTTTTTTTTGCAGCTGACCAATGATTTCCCTCTTTTTTGTGAATGCAACATAATTAATAGGAATAATTAAAGTCCATATTGAAGCAGCATATACACAACTGAAATTGTGCAGTGTATCTGCTGCAGGTGTGTAAATAAGAACCTATACAGATACCTGGTTGCCAGGAGCACTTAACACAAAGGTAGGACACATATACTGAAGTGCTTCTGAATAATAAAGCCAAGACATCAAACAGAATGAACTATTATTTAATCAAATGACAACTATGATGACTTGAAAGCAGAGGACATTTTAACTTCCACTCATTATACTGTCATTTCCACACAACAGATCTGGGGATTATGACCATATACTGTAACCACAGTTTTATATCAGATATAACCCTCTGAGGTTCCACTTGGCTTTAGACAATCACACTGAAATATAATTAGAACAAATTACTCACCCTCTCTAATATGCACAGTACCACTACAATGGCTTCTGATATTTATGATGCATTCTTAATGCAAGACTTGTATTTATTTTATTTTTTAACACTCAGTGACACACCAATAAACAGTTTTAGACAATTATAAATAATACAAAACCAGGTACTGGCATCTGCGTTGCAATGCAGTTTGGGTTGTTAATGTCATAGGGGATATTTAAAGAAATATTTTCCCTTTTTTTCTTACTTGAAATACCGTACAGAAAATGGAAAGAAAACAATAACTTACCAGTATTGTGCTTATATTTACTGAGCTGATTTACAAGCCTGATTATCTCCATGTTCTTCAGAGCATGTGTATGAGATGAATTTGGCCCACAACAGATAAAACAATGGCATGCAAATTGCAATGGGGAAAGAACAGAGAATTTGCCTTTCTTTCATATAATCATAACAAGAAATAAAAAATGAAGAGGTTTCTGCCATATGTCTGACACACTTCACTGCTTTGTACGAGGGTCTCGAGAGTAATGATCTCTGTGTGTTATGAATATTTTAAGACTTACTAAATGTTCTCAGATTATTGTGGGTAAAACTATGGGATTTTAAAGAACTAGTTTAAATGACAATTAAATATTATTCCTGCTTAGGAAAAAATGGTTAATAATTTTTTAATGTAATATCAAGGAGGAAAACCTCAGCCTCTTTCACATCCTATTACAAGTTTTGGCAAAGCAATTCTTGAAGACATGCTGGGTTTTACTTTATTTTTATTTCATTTTATTTCTTTTTATCATTTTAATTGCTTCTGAACTAGAAATAAGTAAAAGAGAATACTTACAAGCAAAGGACTATGAGTTAAGCACAGATCTTCCAGTTTTTGGCAAGTCATTTGTTTCTGGCAAGTCACCATTTCTTTCATGCTATTTATCTGTCATAATGTTTCTGCTAGAGTTCCACCAAAACAGGCAAGTGCTCACATAGTGCTTTGCTTCTGCTATCAGGATATCTTACAGCAAAATAATCAGAATATTCAGGTGCCTACCATTCAACTTCAAATTCCCATTAGCCTTGGGTGCATGCAGAGATTTCTCTTAGAAACCCCCTACCTCAAACTCAGAGACAATGCAAGATTTCTGCAGCATTTTGAAAGCAATGCCACCCAACCCAGAGTGCTGACTTGGTTCTGTTGAGATGGCAAGAGCCCACTCCTCTGCTCAGTGCAGAGATGGATGGACAGACAGACTGAGAAGCTTCCCAGACCACTAGTAAATGTGTATTAAGGATTATTATTTCTTCCATCATTGTTTTAATGATCAAAGGGGGGATGAGAGAACAGCAAAAGGATAGGAGGAGATGGTGGGTAAAGACAGCTCACATGAGCCCTTGATACAACAGGTCATGCTTTCCCTCTTGAATTTTTTTCCCCTTTTGCACTCGGATTCTCTTCTTCCTGTGAGCACTCTGTAAGGCACTGCTTTTGGTTCCTTTCCTGCATAGATCTGCAGTAATTTATGCCTGGAGAATCTCAGCACAAACAAATTCAGCTACTACTTAATAAGTGACAGATTTCCCCCTCAGCTTCACTACCATTTCCTCTCCAATCTATCTCATTGCTTAGCCTTCAACTCAAATTCAACAAAGCACAGCAGTTCCTTGTCCTCCCAACACATCTCCTCTCCATCTATACTCATTAAATGCAACACGATCATCCCCTTTTTCACCCAGACTCAACATCTTTTTTAACTCAGTGCTCTCATTTCGGGGCAAGCTGTCCGATTCCTTCTGCCTAACATTTGATATGAAACAGTCTGGTCCCATCCATTCACCTTTCTAAAACTCCCATATAGGCTCTCAATTTTTTTTTCCTTACTACATCCTTTTCTTTTCTAGCCTGGACAAAAATCTATGGTATCACAGTAAGACAGGGCACTGTTACAAATATCTTTGTTTACTTTTTAGCACAATACTGCTTGTCATTTTCTTTCTAGCCATGCCACTGCCTCTCCCCACTTCAGCCCACTTAAACAGCAGCTACATTTCTTCTGTAGCCAACCCCACGTTGTCTCGCTTCTGTCATCTGCCACCAGCATATTAATTTCTATTTCAACTCAGATATCATTCACTTGTTAAATTTTCACCCCAGTCCCTCTGCACTTTCTCCCATGTTGTCACTCTTGACTGTAAGGAGCAGACCATAAAAAACTCACTGCCTCATCACACTCCCAAAAGCTCTTATCTGGCTTTTCTTGTCCATCAGTATACCATACAGCCATCACTGCAACCTCAGCCAAAACCACAAAACCTCACATTATATGAATTCCTCAATGCCTGGTGCCAGAATGCATTCCTAGCAAGCAGAAATGGGAATCATCCATGATGGAGCAGGAAGGTACCGTTATAAAGAAGTTATCAGCCCTAACTTTCACTGTTGCAATGGAGGTGTGATGCCGAGATTTATGTTGCACACCACACAACTGTCAGACCTTACTGTTTTAAAACAGCCATTATATCCCAGAAGCTATTGACAAATAGAACATAAATCCTGTTATCATGAGTGAATAATTTATCAAATTGACATTATTACTAATAATTATGGAAAGCGTGTCTGTTTCTCTCTCTTGACAAACAGGAAGACAGCCACGTTTCCCATTTCAGCTACGATACACAAGGAACAATTCAAAGTGATGCTTGTCCCTGGCTGGCACGCATTCTTTACCATTTGAAGTTTATTTGATAGAAATGAGGGCCTACAGAACCCTGCTGACATCAAGTCACAGAGAGCATATACATTTATGAATACTGCATTTACTGTGCTTTGTATGCAATGTTTGTTAGGTCTTGGTGTTGAAATCTCAGCTCTGAATCTATCTTGAAGATGTCAAGGATGTGTTGTGAGCTCTTTCTTTTTTCCCCCTTACCAAAACAAACAAACAAACAACAACAAAAAAAAACCCCACAACCCAACACCACCACAGCCTTTATATCTTTAATTACCTAGATCAGATTATCTGTTTTATTTGAAATCTTATTATGGAAGCTACCAACTTTTTTTTTTTTTTTTTTTTTCCCCTTTTCTTTTTTTGTCTTTAAATGGAAGGAAATGTGAAGACAGAACTGTCCAGCTGGATTAGACATTTATGAAACCTATTGCCAACAGTGAGCTGTCAAAGCCAGCAATCAAATGTAACCCTGGCGAAAAAGAATGGAGACTGCTGTGAAGAGATTTACTTAGAGGAAACTCTCAAATTTTTATTTATTTATTTATTTATTTATTTATTGGTCCTGATTCTCCTTTCCTGCACCACTTTTTGCTGCCTGTTGCTTCAAGTTTATTGTGGCAGTTTGACACTGCGAAAGACAAAAAAAAAAATTGTGTTTCTCCTTCCAAAAATTAAGCTCCATTGAGTTGTGAAGTAAGTATCAGTAAACAGATCTCCACAACATTCACAGGATTAAAAAATGAGCAACTATACATCAGGAGGGTAACATTTGCATTTTGGCCTTATCTATTCTGCAGGATACCTCCGCTTCTAGAAGTTACTCACCACTAGAAAGTGAAAGCCGTGCTACATAATTACTTTCCAGCAATGTCACGAAGACTTATTAATACCTATTTTTAAAGATTTTAAGAATGCACATTATCTCTAATTTATATACAGTCTCAGTTTTAATGCAACATACAAAAACTAGGATCATAATGCAGCATACTTTGTGATAGATGTATGTTTTCCTCTTAACAGAAAAGCAACTTTTAGTTAAAGAATGTGACATGAGTTGCTACAGAAATAACAGTAGATTCATATACTGGATAGATATAACAATATTCAGCTGAATAGTCCAGTTTCATCATTTGGGATTCATTTGGGATCATTTGGGAAAGTCACTGTAGTCTTAAATTTTAACCAAAAGAGAAAATTTATAGAATACTCTCTAGTTTTCCTCATTTAAATTGAATCAGCCACTACAGTCAGCAAGCTTCCGACCCCATACAAGTAAATAAAGAAATCTCTATTCATTCTAATTTAAAAACTCTAATCTTCATTAAAAACATAGTTGATTTCATTAGAGTTCCAACTATTATATGCTGTAATGATTTAATTGTGCCTATTAGATCTACAGTATTACTAGAAATGGAGGAGTTGCAGCTGGAGGACTGTACCGCTCTATTCCAGGTAGAATAAATTGTGAAGGAGAAAAGAGGCAAGATCTCAAACCATGTATTCCAATATGACAAATAACTCTCCTTCCTGGGCTTTGCTTTTGTAGAAATGAGAGAAGCATTTAACTCTCCTGCTCTGCATGTAGCTGGAAATGTACTGCATATTTTAATAATGACATCAAATAACTTGCTAATTTAAGATACTTTAGCCAGCCATGTGTCCTAGGGAGAGACAATGCATGAGCCCTCTAAAGTATCCACAATGCAGAATATGTTCCTTGATAATATCATTAAGGCATGATGACATGTAGCAAGCAATTGTGGGCAAAGGTCAATAACCTGATCCATTTATACAACGAATGCCTGTTAAAACAGTGTTTAAAGAACAATCAAATGATTGATGACCATAAGCTCTGTGTTGGCCACGATGTGCCGCATGCACATCCAGCATGTTCTACAAGCACCACACGTCCCTCTTCTGCTATGGGTTGGACTGTGGGAAAACCGTGTTCTGCTAAAACCAAAGCAAAACTGTTAGACAAAAATGCTGAAAACAGTAATTGAGTTAACAAAGCTCTGAAGACAAATTTGTTAGCGCTGGGCAGTAAAAACAGGCAATGCTTCTGATCCGATTGAGCACAGCTCAGTTTGGAAATGAAACGCTCAGGGCAGAATTGACAGCAAGCATCCTCTGAGCTCCATGACACAGTGGGTGAAAAAAACAACAAAAAAAAAATGTGACCATCCTACAGATCTCTACCGCTGATTTTTAGAATAATTTCTTTCATTTTTAATTCAAACTGATGTATAAAATTGCAGTTTCAATTGACACACATTTGAACCCAGCCAGCTTCAAAAGTCATTGTCAGAATTCACAGGCACTATTTGTTGTGTTGTTTAAGAAAAAAGGGAGGGGGGCCATTTCCAAAATACTTTTGTTGTTTTAATCTGCCAGCAACCATTATTCTATCAACAGAGTGTTGCACACTTCTCAGAATTTAGCCTTCTTTTCTGAAGAGTAATTAACCTAACAGCTTCTTGCAAGTCATTTTTCTGTCTCATCAGAAAAGCACAGTGACCTGCATGTTCTGTAGGACAGGAATGCTTCCCGAAATTGTCATCTGGTCTCTTCACAGAATTAATTATCTCATTTGAAAGTGACCACCCTCCACTTTCTGCAAACAAAACTGTTCTTGAAAATCATTAAAATATATACATGATCACAGAAATAACAAAATAAACACCATCCGTTCAAAGCATTTGATATTTTATAACTGTAATGTTATGCCTTTCATGAGATAAACACACCAAGAGCACATTGTGTTGCTGATGTGCACCCTCCAAATAAAGAGCACTTCTGCTCACAAGCCAGTTCCTCACGCAGGTGTTGACTTAAGTGGCATGCACCAGAATCAATGGTATAAAAATAAACTCCCTGGCATTTTGCTGCATCCACAAACAGGTGTGGCCTGCTAAGACAAAAAGACACGCAAGGACTGTATCTCAGCATGAGTCACAAAACAAAATTACAGTCCTGAGCCGCACTTGTGAGACTTCCTAAAATATGATTCCTAAGCCAGGGGCAGAAGATGATGCTGTTGGTTAGTGCAGCTGGGAGCTGGAACCACTGCCCAGCAGAATCCCTTCTGTATCTTGGTACAACAACCAGACGTATCACTAACTTGTTTTACGGAAACAAAGTTCTACGCTGGAAAGCACTTTGTGACCACTCTTGGAGCTATGTCAGTCCTGCAGAACTGCAGGGTTTCTGTGTGATGTGGTAAGCAGAATGATACTGGAATTCTATTTAAGAAACATATGTATGAAGACTCATCACTTCTTTACCAGCAATCCCTCATCAGTGAGGAACACAGCTAAAAGAAAGCAGAAAACAGTTAAAACAGCAGTGAGCTACATGCTGATTACTTTCCCATCTCACCCTTGGCAATGATGGTAGTTTAGTCTGCTCATTAACACACACACACGAAAATAAAACTGATAAAGAAGGATGCCAAGTGCTCAAAGCTTGTTTAAGTTTTGAAAGCTAACACCAGTTGACTTCCTAAAGGAACCCATCCTGTCTCCATCCTGTTTGGCTCTGTAGTTGAAGCCTCAACTGCCTACATCTTTAACCACTCACACCAGAAAAGATTTTTTGCCATGAGACACCAATGACACTTCTCACTCCAGGGGTGCAAAGCCATTCAGGGGAGTCAATCTGTTTACTATGCCCCATCTTTAGAAGTCAGGTTTTCATCCATCTCGCTGTACCAAAGAGATCAGCCTGCTTCCTTTTCCCACAATACAATCCCATTTCTTCCCATTCCCTTTGCCCACCTGTCCAGCTCCTCCCACCAGCTCCTCCTGTGTCTTGTCAACCAGAATGTGAACACAGTCCTGTAGCCTGTTGATTTCATTATGAACTGCAAAACCAGAGACTGGTGGTTTCCAGAGGGAAAATGGAGACAGAGGAATGTTATGGTTCTTCGGCAAGTCAGAAAAAAGCAGTGACAACGATCTCCCTCCTGACTTCCAGATTCCTAGGAAATCATCTGCCATAAGACTGCCAATTTTTGATTTCTGTGAAGAACAGAAGAGGAAAGTATTTTGGGGGGAGTGTCACTGCTCCCTTTTCTCTCTTTACACACCCACCAACACAACAAAGCAATGCCCATCTCCATCAGTGCACCTAACTGCAGATGTTTGAATGTGAGCAAAATTCCACATGTCAGAATAAAACACTTGAACATTCCCCTTGTAGTAACAAAAACACAAAACCAAACAAGGCACAGTTTTCAGGAGCTGGGACCCT
Organism: Coturnix japonica; assembly: GCF_054131305.1. Lineage (NCBI taxonomy): Eukaryota > Metazoa > Chordata > Aves > Galliformes > Phasianidae > Coturnix > Coturnix japonica. The sequence continues at coordinate 25,575,453 of NC_140670.1, read as the reverse complement.
TACACTCCACATTCTTACATGCTCTCTGAAGATGCTGGAAGAAGCACAATTTGCCTCTCTCAGTGTTATCGGCTCAGAAATCGCTATCTCTGACTCTGTCTGCACCGGGGAGCAGGAGCGAGCCCGAGCTTGGGGCAGGGGCTGCAGGGCAGGGGCTGACTGCAGAGCCAACACCAATAACATCTGAGACCCACAGCAAAGGCATGCTTGCTGTGGGAGCATGTGTGCGCATAACTCGCAGCTTCTCTCTACATTAAAGAGCACTACAATTTGTTGGGTTTGCTTTTTTTTTTTTTCCTTCTTCTTTTTTTTTTTTTTTTTTTTTTTTCCTTTTCCTATTTTTTGGCCTAGGGAAAAATCTACCTTCACTTTATTAATAGTGAATTCAAATGGTTTTTCTGCTGCAATTTAACAACTTTTTTTCCTTTCCCGCGCAGAGACAAGATATTCTTCTCTCTCGATCACTTCAACATATTTGTTCTGCATTATTTTTTCATTCGCTGTTATCCCGGAGGCTCTCAATGTTTAAATAACTCGCTCCCTCCCTCCCAAGAAAAGCTGTGCACTAATATCGATCAACTTAGGCTGGAAGTAACTATAAGGCATTTTTCAATAATCAGCCTGGCTGTTCTGAGAGCGCCTTGAATATAACCCTTAGGTAAACAGCATAATACACAAGGAACGTTCCCTCAGCAAGCACATCTCTGCAGATGGCTGCTAATGCTCCACTAAACAAAGAAGTTGATGCTGACTTTATACTGTGCAGGTCACAGGCAAAGTCACAGTAGCTAATGACACCTTATTCCTATGCACGGAATTTAGTCTTTACAGGAGACTTGTGCATTTAACAACCTGATAGTTATATGCCCTTCAAACAAAGGGTCAGATGGTAAATAATCACTTAATGAGTAACAATTTATTTTTTACTAAAAAAGAAAAAAAAATATTAATCACGAACAAAATCCCACTCTTCTGAGAAGACAAAACCCGCAGTTGGACAACATTCCCAGAGTTTTGCTATGTAAAGCACCTTTCTGAGTAAATTACAGTGCTAATTCCAGACTTGTTCTACTTTTACACTGCTTGATTAATCAAAAATTGGAGAGAAATGTGGTTGGATTGAAATGCTTGAAATCATTCCTACTTTCTGCCTTACACTGTCACATTCACTTGTTACTTCACACAGTTCTTAATTCTAAAATGAAAAACATAGGGAGTTTCAAGTTCTGCTCTTCACTCCAGAGCATCCAATTGTGCTATGTTGTTTTTATAGCTCTGAGAAATCCTTAAAAGAAAAATTTTGTGTAAACTGAAAGGGCAAAAATGTCAATGGTAAAAATAGCTCTTTGCACACTGTGAAACCAGTGATGTTCACACCCACCAGTGGGCGAAAGATAAACATCATATAAGTAAATAACACTGAAATAGATGGCTCCTATGAATCCTGTAGACAGCACAAACTGTTTTGTTGTTTTAAAAAAAGATTATGCATGAACTAAATCATGCGACTTTAATGACAATTTCTGAAAGTATTTTCAGGTCAACATCTTTGCCAGAGTCCAAGCAAAGCCCACTGTGTGCAGCTGCAAGCAGTGCCCTGCTAGCATTGCCCTCAATACTCTCCTGTCCTACTGTGGAGTGAGTGGTACGGTGGCTATCAATGGTGACAGTACAAAGGGAAGTGTGAGACACCAAAGCTTTGGGGACCCCTATATACTCTGCATGGGGATGCACGGGGGGGCAGACAGAGAGCCAAGGTGCATTAAGTTCACCTCTCTTTGTAGCAAACAGATGGTTGAGGAGAACAGCACATAGCTTGCCTCTCTCCCCACATGGAATCACCTTAACCATCAAGAATAAATGGGGTGAGAGTAATTCAGGAAAAATTTGTACTATGGCAAATGCAATTCAGTGCAGGTAAATGCAGGATAAAAATTGTAAGATAAAAGATTCCAAAAGAAAGCCTAGACATTAGGGGAAAGTGTTCAGAGGCATAATGATTGAAGAGAGATTAAGTGTCCTCCTGGGCTATGAAAGTCTTAAGCTAATGGATAACTGCAGTGGGAAAATAGTGCTGCATGGTGAGCTACATAACTAGAGGAATATAAAGCAAAAAATCTGGTGAGACTGACTGGAAGTCTTACCTATGGTACTGCATCTAGTGTGGCTTATTCTGTGTAATGCAGTACAGCAGGACCTCTGCAGAATGGTAGGAATGAGAGCTGGACACAAGATCTGTGAGGGAACAAACCTACGAAGCACATTCATGCCGTGTGGCACTAAGACCAGAGCTTCACCTGTAGCACAAGGACCATGTTTTGCAGTCTGCTGCAATCAGCCCCATGCCATACAGAAGCTGCAGCCAGCACTGTACTCTGCTTCTGACTGCATCTTGTGAGAGAGCAGATAAGAAGCCACAGAGAGGACCTACGTGGGGTCACACAGATGCCTTTGCTGTGAACATATGCTCTTGCTTAAGATAGATTAAAATTATTTGAAGAGCAGGCAGAAAGGACAAACAGACCATAATACCCACAGACAGGACAGCTTTCCTTATCCTTAAAAAAGAACAAAACAAAATACATCAACATCAAATTATGTGAGGCAACAAGCATGTTCTATGCTTTGAGACAGGAAACAAAACAAAACAAGAAAAAAAAATCCCCATTGTATCCTGCAACCTGAGAACCATATAGAGTCATGTGCAAAAGGGGAAAAACTTCCATGGTAAATAGAAAAACGGTTCTCAGCTCTTTAAAACAGTGTCTAAATTATTTCAGGACACGGTTGCTACAAAGCCTGTTCAACCATAACTTTACATTTCGAAATGACTTCAGCACAGTCATTTGGGAAGCTGCAGCTTGCTCAGAGCATGGCGTGCTTGGTGAACTCTTCCCATCTCTGTGCCACTTGGCTGTGCTCAAACCCCTCCTCTTTCAGCATCCCAGCAAATGGAGGTAGGGCTGAAGGAGAGACACTGAATAGAGGTTCTGCCTGTCCCCCAACAAACTTGGATGTTCAGAGAAACTAAGTCTTGTAGTGTGTCAGAAAACAGTCAGAACTCTGACATGTTCCAGGCACTGTGTATTAAAAATTGGCTTCAATTTGCCCTATAGACCATCTCAAATTCAGAACATAAAGAATGAGAAACATAAGAATTTTCAACACAATTCTAGAACCTTGCAATCAAAGAGATTTGTGGCAGGAGACACTTCTAGGGCACTTCCCCAAGGAAGCTGTGGAAAATCAAGATGCAGTTACTAAAAATTAATTCCAAGTTCAACTGGGTACTAAACCCAAAGGGAGTAATGTGCAATCTGTTTGATCTCTCCGTAAACTTCTTAACTCCTTTATTAAATTAACAACTTTCGGCCTGAAAGTTGATGCTTGGTTACCAAGTTCAGTACACGTCTTTGCAATGGGAGCCCTGAATTGAAGCATTAAACCAAGTCAACCTAAAAGAGAGATCAGTGAGTCTAATCTATTATGATTCTGCAAGTAGAAGAGTATCACCACATTTGCTCCAGGTGTTACCCTACCTCCACCTGGATGGAGCCCACCCAATGTCCTGCTACAGCTCCAGGCCCCATCCTGCCTTCTCCTGGATGGTGATGGCTTCTCCTTCCCCTTCCATCACTAACGGACATCTGGCCTTGTTTGCTGGGCTTTGGGGAATATCAGGTTGCTGCTACAAAGGTATGCTTGCAGGTAATTTTTAAAGAAACATGTTGTGAGAACACTTTTACAACCTCTACCTCTATACCCACTCCATCCTAAAATCCATTTCTCACTATTGCTTCTCCAAAAGACAAATTTATATATATAAAACCACTAGCAGGAATCCCCCACTGCCTTCACAATAAAGTCAGTCAGAGGCAAGATTCATTCTCACAGATCTTATCCCTCTAAGCCATCAGACTGACTAAACCACTATCCTTTGATCAATAGGGAGCTAAGTGAGAATTTTCAGGGAGAAAAAAAAACACCAAAAACCTTTAAGCAAAATAAAGTTGCTTCCTTATTACACATAGGCCTTACTGCCCCCCAAACTAGAACAGAAATGGGAGTTTTGTTTCACTTTTATTTTTCTGTGTTTTAGTTCAGAACTTTTTCAGTCTGTATGGAAGACAGAGTCAGTAGTGAGAGTAAGAGCTGAGAATAATACATTACCTCCACTGTACCTGATGAGTGCACCAAAGGCTGAGCAAGTGGTCAGTTGTGAGGAACAGTGAACTGTACATTAAATATCAGCATTTGGTCATAGTTAAATGCATCAAAAAGTGGGGATAATAAACCCTCAAATGTGTTCTATCTAAGTAAAGGCGTGCCAATATAAACAATGGTTTTACCTGCAGCATAGAATGCGGAGGGATTCTTTCAGCCCTATTTTAAACTGCCTGTGCTGAAAGGAAAACCTGAGCCACGAAGTAGTTTCATGTGAGAAACTGAATTTGGACATCAGACTTCTGAGATCCTATTATAGCAATCACCAAGCGTTAAAAAGACAAAACATCTTTTCAGAGACCACTGCCAGACAGCAAAGAAAATGACTCTTTAATAATATTGGATCAATTTTCTAGCTAACCTGCCCCTAGTGGAAACAACATAAGACAGGTTCCCAGAGAGTCAGCATTAATGATGGGGCCATGCAATGATTATCATATGCTTCCATGGACATAACAAAATTGCCTGGGGCAACTTTCATATGAGGGTTGGATTGCAAGCTGTCTGTCTTGCTCCTTCTCCCTTGCCTGAGCCATCTCCTATGCCTTTTTTTCCTTCCTGTTAAAGAGGTAAGGTTTCTCACTGTGGTACAGTGTACGTGTTTAAATGTATTATGGAAGAAATAGCTGATTTACTTGGAGCAGTTGAGACACTTAAGAGAGCTGGGTTCAGTTGCTGGCTCTATAGACAATGTGCAACCTGATCCTGAGGAGGTCACTGGATAGTTTTTACGTGATCTCCAGCAGCCCAGTCTGCTGTGCTCGGAGCAAACATCAAGCTTACATCAGTCAGCTGCTCACAGTCCTCCTTACAGGCTCCCCACTCTTTTCTGGACTCACAGGGTTGGGGTTCAGCACCACACTGTTGTAATTATTCTGTTTTCCATGCGAAGATGTCTCACTCTCAGAGACTTTGTTGTGCAGGCAGAGAGAGCTCAAGTTTGCTTATGAAATCCTGCACAGACAACATCCACACTATGTTCAAACCCCATCTGAAATGAAGAACAATAATATGCCTGAACTCAGGGGTGCTGAGGATTAACTGCCAAGGGTGGATGAGACATTCTATGTATGGACTAGTAGACTAGCCATATTATTTTCAATAAAAGCAACTGTGTTTGTCTCAAAATGCTTTGGAGCAGGATATAGTAAAAATTTTGCACTAAAATGTCCACAGGGAAGATTTAAGTGCAGGATAGTACAAAAGTAGGTCACACTGCTGAATCTGACTAAAGCCATGCATGTGACATTTGACTAAAGCACATTTCACTTACAATACTCATATTGAGGCAGTTCAGATTTTACAAAAGTATTTCCATTCAGCTAACAGAAACGTTTATTAACTTATTCATATACTTCATGTGCCTTGAAAAGCCCAAACAAGCTTAGTGGGTAAGTTTTGGCCCAACTGTTTTCATGACGGAAGCAATAGTTATCCCAGTGCACTCTTAAGACCTCCTTCCCTCAAATACAAACAGAAAAGCCTCAATCAGCTCCAAAATGCTCAACAGACAATAACTGCTATTTTAAATGTAATCCTACCACTACTTACTTCAGTGTCTATTGCTTTCCATGAAAAAGAGTCCTTCCTTTTTTGTACCAAGAGGGGTGGGGAACGTTTTGCTCACTTATGAGGCAGACTTTTTTTTTTAGTAAGATTGCAGCACACCAAGCTTTTTGGTTTTGGTTTTTTTTTACAGATGACCCCATCTGTATTACAAACAGAATTTGGCAGCTATCAACTGCACAATTAAGGAAGCTGAAAGTATAACCAAAACACCATTGTAATGCCACCCAGCCAACCCAGGTGTATCTCAAGACACGACTCTTCTCAAGTGATGCCAACATACTCTCAAGAATTAAAGAGATACAAAGCAAAATGCAATAAAGCAACCAATAATTACTACAAACACAACACACACATGTACTGGAAGCAAAGCCACACCTGAGTACTAGCTCATTCTAATACACAAGAAAAGCCTAAACATGGGACGATGCTGATATAATTTAATTCAAAGAAAAGTATTTCTCTTTTGGAAAACACACTAAGAAATGAGGGGGGGGGAAAAAAAGGATACACTAGAAAAACCCCGGCTGTGCTGTCTTACACATCAGGAACGTTTCAGTTTTAAAATAAATTTTAAAAAGCAGCAAGTAAAAATTCTTCTCCTTTTGCAGTGCCATCAAGAACTTCTTTATTTCATTAAATGCAAGCCATCAAGCTACAAAGTATCTATTTTTCCTTCACGTTCCTGGCAACACAGGGATAGTGGCTCCCTTCTCTCGTCTGGTGGCACTTCTCAGAGTTGGGAACAAGGGCCGAATCCTCCGGCAGGCTCACAGAGCTACTCTGGCACTTTAGTCTTGCAATGGGCTGGACACCAGCCTGCTCCTTGTCCAAAAGACACAGGAGTCTGACTTCTCTTTGGGTCTTATTGAACAGCAGAAAAAGAATGGAAATTAAACCCAAGGAAGTATGGGAGGGAGGGGTAAGGTACCTTAGTGTAAAATTAAGTGCAGAGATTTAATTTCAACAAGCAAGCATCTGAAGAACAAAATAACTGCCAAGTCACCTAATCACTTTTCCCAGTTGAAACTTTAACCTGGGAGAAGACAATGAAAAATACAGGGACAAGGAACTGAGAACAACAGGACAAGCTATGTTTTATTATTTTAAATATCATCACTCTAGCTTCTAAGCAATAGACATATGAAATGCTTCAGATGGTGAAGGGAAACACGTGGATCTCTGCATCTCACTTTCAATCCTAGGGCAACAAATAACGGCACAGATAAGAACTGTTACATGAGATGCTCACATCTTTGTTTCAGTTTAGAAAAAGCAGCAATCCTAAGAAGATGCAGTGCTTTACAGACAATGCTGGGGATCAACAGAAATCTGAAAACGACACAAACTGAGAAATCCATGTGTAAGTGACAAGGTACAGGGAACAGGTGGCTATTAGCAATGTGATAAAATATGGGACAGCAGGAGTTGATGCTCTTGCCTTTCAACTCTGTAAGTATTAATACTGCAGCAAAAGTTAGTTTGTACTTCTACTAACACGGCTCCAAATCTGCCTGAGGATTTGAAGGGCAGGAGGCCACGGGACTGAGGTGTGCAGGCAGAGCTGCAGGAGAAGCCCATGTCAGACGTGTCAGCACTGTGCGGGTCTGGCCAGTGTTAAGAGCTTTCCTTCACAAGCTCTAGTTTCGCACACAAAAGAAATACGTAGGAGAATCACCAAGCACATATGAAACTTAAAGTCCAAACAACGGCTAAACATTAATCCTGCACTGAGGTACTGATGGAAAATAACTTGGCTGTCTCCTCTGTCTCCTGAGGTTCCTGCATAGAATTGGGGTACCCATAGAGAACACAAACAGGGCCAGCTCCACAGCTGAGCTGTGCTTTTGCACCTGGGAAACTTGGGCTTGGCTTTCCCTTGGAGTCTCTCTCTCCCAGAGTCAGAGAGAAAGATGGAGAGAAAACCCTAATGCTGCCCGACAGCAGTCCCTTGGGGTAAACTGAGCTCTAATGGTCCAGCTGGGATGGCAGAAAGGTACGATTGCGAAGGCACTTGGGTAACTCAGGAGAAGCAGATTTTCTTCACCCTACGAAAAGAGAACTAGGCTTGAAAGTAAAGCAAATGCTGATTTCTTTTTTATCTCCTCTATGCATCAAATTTCCTTTTACCAATCCACCTACTTCTTTGCCTTTAATGACTAGCATGAAAATAGCTATCTTTTCTTAAGAGCGCTGTAAACTGAATGACCCTCCTATAAAAAGCGCTGGATTTATAGTGTTAAAAGGCACAGCCCCAGAACCATACTTCTGTTTACTTGAGAAGTATAAACCATTACCCGGAAAACAGAGAGGCCTTTTACAGAGACTGGAAAACAAATGGTATAAAAGCATTAAGATCTACATATCTTTCCTTCCCATACATTCAGAGCCATCAATCATATATAATCCAGAACATACGAGGTGCAAAAGTGCTAAAAAGGGCCCATTAAAATACAAGTCTTTCCAGGTGTACCACCCAATCACTAGAACTAAACGCAGAGTAAAAACAGCTCCCATTTATACACACAATACCATTAGTGGCAATTTATCATGTCTTCTTAAAGTGATATATAGCACGTTATGAAATTGCTCATTAACTCTCCCAGCAAAAGCTCAGCATGCCCCCATGTACTCAAGTGACTGTAATTGGCATTTCAGAGACCTTAGCTTAGAATTCATTCTTATTTATAAAGCTCAACTTCCATAACCACCTTAACGTGCTTTTTGTAATATCGTTAACTTCGCATTTCTGAGTGAGTTTTCCTCTCCATGCAACTCTTTCTTCTTACCTCCCAAACAGACAAAGTATTTGAATTAGGTTTCTTCTGCTGCTTTCCTCATCTTCTTTCAAGAAGATCTAAAAAACCCAGGTCTGGGCTTTACTATAAATACAGAGACTTCATTAAAATACTGTTATAATAAGACAGTAGAGCTACACAATTCAGATTTTCTTTCAAGTGGTAAAATATCCAAGATCAGGATCTTAATCATCCTACCACATAAGTGCTATTGGTTACAAAGACCCACACTTGCAAAGCAGTTCAGCACATGCAAACACTGCAGCCTGTGTTTGAGTCCTGTGTCTCCAAACAGGACTCAGTGTCAAGGCTGGCTAAGGCCCAAGCGCAGCTAACCTAACACATGTCGTGCTAGAACTGTCACACCCATGCCTTGCAGTCACTGTAGGATGACTTTTCAGTCAAAGGCCTCGCTCTCCCTTTCCTGAGAAGACAAGTGTCTCTGTCTCATTCAGTTGGATGAGAGAGACATGGGATTTGGCCAGCTCAAAGTCTTTCCCAGTGCAGTGCCAGAGTCAGGAGGTAAATCTCTCCAACAAAACTTTGTCAACCCTAAATGGTTCTCCATCCAACAGACCAGTGCTGCCGTGATGAGGAAGCCTTGAAATTACTACAAACCTTTCCCTTTTCCCATTTAATCTCATTTAAGTCTTTCTACTATCAGTCCGATAGCAGGTGGTAAGGTTCACTGTCACAGGCAGAAATGTACAGAAATGTGTAACAGATAAGCTTCCATTGAGGGAGGGAAATACAGCTCAGCAGGCAAAAATCAGTGAGAAGGAAATTCCCTCTGAGAGTGTCTGTTGCTTCACAGGTTAATACAGGGGTTCTCAAACCATTTCATAATTGCATCACTTCTTAATAGAAGACTGACTTGCTGACACCTTTCCATTTGCAGTTGTCTGGACCACCTGCCCTCCCCATTTGCAACTGCATTACATTCCTGTGACATCCTAGAAGAGCAACGCCTGGCTAGTAATCTATTTTACCTTATGGTAATTTCACAGGTTGAGGCAACGAGAAGGCCTGCTCCTTACTGCTCACTATTATTTTATGCAGCAACTGATGTTTATGAACAAAGCTGAAAACTTGAGTCGTAATTTTTTATTTCCCACCACAGACAGACCTGCTCAGAAGGAGCAGTGTCCGTATGGCATTCTGCCCACCTCTGCTGTGACTGCTTATGGACAGCCACTCTGGACACGGTGCCTTGTGACATCCTAATTAGCCCAGTGTTTCTGGTATACGAGTCCCCTTGAAAGTCTCCTCTGAAGTAAGGGATCTAAATGACTGCAAATAGGTGAAGAGCCCTGATGTTGCCTCTTTACAACTTTTAAGTCCAATTCTAAAATGATCCCACTCTTGATGCTAAAAGATAGAAAAAATATCAAATCCTTCCACAATCACTTACTTAGTATCTTCAATAGCTCATTCACAAATTAATTGGAGTATGTCATCCTTTGTAGTGCACAGTTTATTATTTCTGCCAGGTGCACTGGCAAAAGCAGTATTTGCCTCACGCATTAGGCAGCACTTCCCCTTAGTAGAGGACATTTTCCTCTAATGGACTTATTACAAAACTTAGAAGTGAGGCTTAAGCAAGATAGAAGCCATACTGTCCTTGGTTTCAGTGAAACCAAGTCAGATACTGACAGCTGGAAACCAAAGGAGAGATGGTAGACATGTCTTTGAGAAAATCTTATTCTAGTCCTTACAAACAAAAGCCAACACTCGGAAACAGAGTGACCTTTAATACACGTTTAATACTGAAAGGAGAAAATGTTCTTATGAGGTCCGTAAACTAATGGATGGCTGGACATTTGATTCTGGCACAAGTCTCCAGGAAAACCAATTCAGGTTCATGGAAGTACTCTTCCTTATGAATATTAGTGTGGTTATTCAACACTTCTGCCTCCAGCACGTAATCCTACTCAAGCATCTTGGAATCTTCAAACTAACCCCAACTCATCCTGAATATCAGAAGGGCTAAAGAACAACTATTTAAAATACGTAATCACATTACTATGGAGCAGTAATTCTGGAGAGTTTACATAAGTCTTAAAAATGTGGTAAAAAAAATGCACACACTGAACTAGTATCTCAAGACTTTCAGAACAGCACTTAACATGCAGCTTAGCCAGAAAAAGTCAAGTGCATTGGTGTGGTAGTCAACATCCTCCCTTCTCCAGCTGATGAGCACACGTGTAGTTGCTCTATTCCTTCTGTCACATCCACATTCATCAGTGGAACAAACACATAAATAACAGAACAAAACAATAAGGTTGCTTCTTAGTTTACTACAGTGAAACATGAACACCACATACTTTATTTCAAGCTTCAATCTTACCCAATTTTCTTGTCATGCAAATACATGAAAAAGACAAGTCTATTTCAAAAGGTGGGCCCAAAATCTTGAGTTATACCACAAAAGCAAGACCAGAGAATTAGATGCGCACTCCAACAGTCCCACTCACATACTTGTTTGTATATCAGAACGCCCATCTCTGTGGGAACCTTTCAATGTCTATATTTTTTCACCATAAGGAATAAGTGATTACTATTGTTTCCACAATACAATTTGTGGGCATCCACCATTCCATGAGCTCCTTAGTTTGCCTGTGAACTCAGAGACAGTTTTTTCTTCCATGTGCTAAGGACTGTGACCCGGATCTGTCCCTCATCGCTTGCTCTTCCTAACTCCGTAGGCCCATCATTGCTTTTCTGTGGTATCTATCAACGTTTTGTAATTTGTTTACCCAGGACAGCTCAACTCAGATGGAGCACTGGGTTTTCAGCAAGGTCCTGCTTTTGTTACCCAATTTTCCAGCTGGTTTAACAGAGGCCCAAGGAAGCCAAGTGACCTGCACAGGTCAGGCAGCGTCGGTGGCTTGGAACAGATTGGGGCCCGTGATCCTCATGGCTCCACACCCTGAGCTGAGACACTCTCCCTTTTACAAGTTGTTCTGCACTAGAGATAAATTGTGTCAACTTTTCCTTCTTGGCCACAGACATAAAAGTAAAACCCCCAATAGATTCATTTACACGGTTGTTCCACTTCTGAGTGCAGGCTTAAGCTATTTGGAAGTCATTAAAATCTACACAACAATGCATCCTAGTGTATTTTTCCTTGCACCTTCTCTTCTTTCATTACAGCTACTCCACTAGCAGTCCAGTCGCCTGATCTTAAACTCAATGATCTGGCAAACGTTTCTACCTCAAGTGCTCATATTTCCTCTACTACTTCCTTGTGGAAGAAGGAATGCAATTCATTTGCCACTTGTGCTTTGTCAAATTTTAATTGTTATTAATTTTCCACCTAACCACTTCCACTGAGATTTCAGCCTATTTACAGCTTCATTTATCATGGGATTTCCATTCCCATCACACAGAAACAGCCTACTGTTTATAGCTGTAACACAAGTAAAGATGCTTTTACAAACCTGGTATAACTACTGAATACTTTTTCACTTAATAACATGTAGGCTATAAAAATGAAAAGCATGTTTCAAAATACACAATATCAGGAACTGCAGAATTCAAAGGTTTGACTCTGGCTCTTCTGAGATCTTGAATGATTTTCTTAGGCCTTCTAAATCTCACTTTGACTGTTTGTAAAACTCTGAATTTCCTACTTTATACAACTGAATTCAAAGTAAACTGGTTAAGGTTTGCAAAGATGGAAGTTGTTCAAAGGCTATTCCGCCAGGGACATATACTTCCTAATACAGTCTCCCTCCTAAATTCCAGCTGAGCCACGTTTTGCTTCAGACCGAAAAATAGGTTTGGAAAGGTACACATGCTTTTTATCTTTAAGACTAATATACTCCTAGAGTAAGGCTAAACAATTTCCTTTAAGCTTTACTTCCTCAAATAAATCCACTGGACTAACATTTTAAATTCCATTTGTATTTCAAACCAAGGATTTTGACAACAAAGGGAGTCTAATATTACTATTTCAGTGGTATTTCAGAAAAAAAAAAAAGTATATACAAAATGGTACTTGGGTTACAGTTAGGCCAAATCAGTTTACTAAGTGTCAGAGCAGCCTTTTCCTTTATACATGTAATTTTTTTCCTTCAGAATAACTAGATTCACTATTACTAGATAAATATCTGATTTGTGGCAGGCAGGTGCAGGATGCAGATGTCTAGCTATGATATATTAGTTCAAAATTTACTTCAAAAATAGCATACTCTACCTAAAAAAAGCTAAAGATATTTCTGTCAGCAGCAGTTTAGGCCACTTCTGTAATTATGTTAGCCTCTATAGACAGAAGTCTATTTCCTAACTTTGCATCCTTATTTTTTCGTCCATCCTTTGAGAACAAATGCGTACATTAATATGTCCAAAATCCATTTAAATTGGTAACAGCAACTCATTCATGCTAAGCCTGCTTACTCTCCTTTCAGTCACAACATAATGCATATTTACATATATACATTTAATCCATAAAATACCACAGACAGTCCTACTTCCTTTAGTGAATTCCAGCCAATACCTGACCGGATAATTTATGTCTGCTATTATCATTACTTTGGCTTTTCTTAAACTCTGTTATTTATGTCCCTAACGACGTTGTCAGCTAGTTGCCCAGTTTATCAAATTCACCTAACCCCTCTAAACATGCTGTCTAGAGAGGAATTTTTGCTCTGTCAGGTAGACAGACTAGATTCCTAGTTGAAGTCACTCATCACTAATTTTCATGTTCCCATAAATGTAGTTTGTGAACAATCACAACTCTCTAAAATGTGGCCAGTGTTATTAATGAATACCTTATTTAGCTGGGATCTGTGCAGCACTCCTTTACATTTGCTGTGTGCTTATCTGGGGCTTAGACACGGTTCTTTGTTAGTATGTGCATAAAGTGAAGCTGTCATGACATCGTACTTATGAGGCAAGTTGGCATGTTGGGACCTGAATCAGAAGCACTCAACGACAAGCCAAAGAGACCACACTATCAAAACCTGGAGTGCTTTATTTAGCTTTGTGCTTAGAGACGTGAACTTCAGGGCGCAAAATGCTCCCTGTACTTCTCCTATTGCTACTTCAAGGGCTGTGGGGCATTGATGCTTACAGCAAGAATCACTGAGTGCTTGGTGAATATGGACCAGTTACCAGCTGTGTATCATCTTTTAAAGATCATGGGAAATCGCTCTTTATGTGTCCAAAAAGCTATTCTGGACTTTTGTTTTACATGCTTGGAATAAAACAGCAGAGTAAAAAGAAGAAATATACTGGGTCAGGGGGGGTTGAGTAAGAACTGATTCAGAGCGCAATTTTTGTTTGAGATGGCTCATGTGCTGACCGAATACAATATGCTAAGAGAACACTGTAAAAAAAATATACCACCACCACCACCACCAACACAGAAAACATAAAAATGCTGAAAGCAATACAGAAAAGCTAAGATAACTTCCCACACTTCCACTTTTCAAAATGCACTGCAATAGGCAGTTATTTCTATGGATCCAAAACCTTCCATTCAAGGTGCTCAATGACTTTGTAACTCCTGCTAATGTATTCCTTGGGGAAGGTGCAATCCAGCAGCCCCCCCTATAGTTATTGTTTGGAAATAATTAACCCACAGTTCTTTTCAACTCTTGGTAATTATGATGTTAAAAAAAGGAAAAGTTTTGCTGCTAACAGTTGCAACAATGTATTTGCTTGCCACATGCGATGGAAATCTGATAAACAATATCTGTGCACTCCATCTGTTACACTGGATTGATCCGCAGATGAGATTCTTTTTAGAAACCTGCTTACCCCTGCTGGTGCTGCAAGCTTGAAAGAGAAAAAATGCTTTCTTCTCCTTGTTCTCTTGTGTGGTGGTCGACCCTGTCTTCCTCTCCATTAGAACCCATCCTGCTGCCACAGATCTCACAGGATTTATATTGTTTTGATTCCTTTCAAACACTGTCTTGTTACCAACATCTGACAACAGTCTCTTGGGCTATCACGATTTTACAAACTGACCAGGCCTATCAGTCTCCATAAATCCCATGGGGATGCAGACCTGTGAAAATGTCTTTAACCATCCATTAAAGCACACAGTAGCTCTTGTATTATATAAATAGTCATGGGTGTTCTATACTTATACGGAGGAAGAAGCTGTAATTTGGGGAGGGGAGAAGGAGGGAAGTGCTTGAAAACTCAGCCAGAAGAGGTTGTTCTCTTGACACTCATGGCACATCAGCAAGCTCACTTGCTCACCGCACCGCCTGACAAGAACACACCATGGGTGGTCTCCTTGCACCCCACCCCCTCCATCATAGTGGAGAAAAGCCACAAAATAGTGAGCCCAATTTAGGCATGACCACACAGGCTGGTTTCTCACGAAGTTGGGGAAATTTTAGCCCTGCTCTTCTAACAACAATGCCCAGAAAAATAACAATGCAGAGGCATGTCTACAACTGAAAAATCCAAAACATATTGAGTACATGCAACAAAGCTGTTGGAAGACATGGTTTTCATGAAATATTTTAGTCCCCTGGTCTTGTGGTAAGTTTAAAGCTTCCTATTATTGTCTGCGGATGTATGATATGGGTATATGTAAGTGCCTCTACATGGGGTTTCAGACAAACAGACATCAACACTTCTGTATAACAACTGAAAGGCAAAATTAAAACAGTTATAAGAGCAGGGCTGTATCTAACTTCCCCATTTATACATTAGTACCAACAAATCAGATTTCTTGCTGTGAATCCAACTCACCTGAATTAATGAGTTATTTTAAAACAAACTGCAATTACTATTTGCCAGAGCTGCTGCAAAAGCACTCTTGCCAAATCAAACAGTTTGCTTCGAGTGTCAAATGGGGCTGGGGGGAGAGGAAAGAAGAAAAATGGTTAATAGTAGGGCTGTTGCTTTTCCCAAGCGCAGCAAACTGAGCCTAATTGATGCTGACGCATGACAGACTCATGTGTACAGTATTGCCCAGGCTCTGACTGAAGCTGCTGACAGAGGGTAAATGGTGCATGGCAGCTGGTCCTGCCCTGGCCTGGCATGGCAGCATGAGCACACATTGCCTGTCAGGAGATATCATCAGGGCTAATGAAGGGCAGCCCATATTTTTAAAATTCTTCTCACTGAGTTCTGGATCAGACTTTGCACCATAAAGCCTTCTCAACCTTTTAGTGCTTGGTTAAGGATATGTGACACTTATTTAAAAATTAATTCTAATCAATTTAAAGTTAGAAAACTAAAAGCCAGTGTATCTCTGTGTGAGAAAGAAAAAGAGTGTATGAAATGGAACGACTTGGCAGAGAGAATTGGGAAGGAATAGAATGAGGGGAAAGAAATGCAGGAGCTCGTGCAGCAACCAACAACAGAGAGTGATGACAAAGAAAGACACCAATCTATCTGCCCACAGATGTTCCTTCATAGCCCTTTTAAAACAAAAAGTTGGGCATTTCTGGAAGTTGTATACAAAACAAGTGATTCCCTACAAACTCTAAATGCTTTCTGTTTTATTGTTGTGTTTTTCTTTTAAATCCCACCTCACTGTCTGTAAATTGCAACTCAATTTTGCTATCAAAATGAGAGAAAAATGCGATAAAATCTGCCACCAGATCCTTAGGCGAAAAGAAACTTAATTGTGGAACAGAATTAGGACATGAGAGAGCACGTTACTAGTGTAGCTGATTGCAAACCAAGTAGGAGATAGTTTGGATCCTCAGTTCTCAGAATTCTCTGGGTCATATCCCTTTATGTTATTCTACACTGCAGTGAATGGCAGAGATATTTCTGGTTTAGCTTTTTCTAAAATATTCTTCTCAAAAATAAACAGAAAATACATATGCAGAACACTCATGAGACTTCTCAGGGTATTCCACTGACCAGTGAAGAATCATTTTTGGCCACAGAATCCCTGAAGGCGTTATCCTGGTTTCACAAAAATCCCTGGCATTTTCACAGCTGACTTCAGGATTTCCATAATTACTTCACATTCCAGCAAAAAGAAGGTGCTTGGTTCTCATCTAACCTAGAATGGCTTATCCTCTGCTAGTCGCTATTAGCTTATGTGGAGTAGTTTCTGAGTTTATCAGAGAGACAGGATTTGTGTCCCAAGGAGAATGATCATCTTTTCTGCCACTGGAGATCAAAAAGAGACACTTTTATGATAATGTTGTCTTTTCCATTCCATTATTATACAGTAAAGAGGACAGAAAAAAGCATCCAAACTTCTAAATTTGATGGGAAAAAAAAAAGAAAAATTAAATTACTCAAAAATTCACAAATTGCTGTATTTACATAATAAGCAAATGCTATTTATTTTTAGGCTCACCAACAAATCTAGTTAAAACTTAGTCTGACTTTGGGAAATGTAATAGATCACAAAGAAGTACCATGCTCTATTAAACACACTCAAGCATACTACAGTTTGGGCTCACAGAAAGCTGAAACAAAGGCAGAAGTAATAAACACAGTAAGGTGAAACAGAATGAACTGCCTTGGTCTTGTAAAGCTTTTCATCAATGCAACTTGACTAAGCAGACTGTGCCTCTACCACGACACCTTAGCATGCTGGAGTGAAAAGTAGTAGCCTTTAATCAGATTGGTTGAAAAACTTGGAGGAAAAAAAAGGGTGGTCAAATAACAGATACTGCCCATCCCAGTAAACATGAATTTTCTTGCCCTAGTTAAAATTTTGCTAATTCTTTAAATAAAATTATTTTTAAAGTATGTTTTTTACTTAACCAAAGGCAAGTGCTTTTGCACTCATCCATTTTAAAAAATATATATTTCTTTAAAGAAATTCAATTCATTCAATTACTGTCTGTTTGTTAATAATTCCTTTAAGAAAATGAGAGTTCTCAACCATTTCATGATCTGGAAATCAATTCAGCCAGTGTAGACTATTCGAATAACACCATAACTGGTGCCATACCTAGTCAGCATCTGCATAACCCATGTTTTATCTAAGCAAAAATGTGTGCTATTGCTTTTTAAGTCTTCAAACATTTTTTTTTCTCCACAGAGATCGACAAAAAGTTTGTAACATTCACTTACTTCTTCCATTACAGGATGTGTGTGATAAGGCCTTATCCCTTATTTGTAGGCATACACCACCACGCACGACAATGTGAACAGTGACACAAACATATTTCACTTTCTACTTTCACAGCTGTGGAGGTCTCAAAGTTTTGAAAGTAAATATTTCTTATTTTTGTAAAGAAATGTCTTCACTTCCATTATCTCTATAAACTCTACAAACAGCAATACCTCGTTGCATAAATGCCTTACGCTGAATTTCTAAAAAAGAAAATAATTAAAAAATAAATAATCACACACATACACGATGCTACTGTGCATATGTATGTGTGTGCATAAGCTATTTAAGCACAAATTGCCAGAATGTCAGTAAATTACTGCCAGAGCTGTAAGGCATTTACATACCTTAGGCATGAGCAACCAATTGGAACTTTTAATCTTTTAACAAGTTGCTGCTCAGTGACATAATAATGAATAAAATGAAGAGTAATGAAGTTGACCATAAAGCTTAGCAAATAAACACTGTACACAAATATAACAATTCCTGACTAGCTCAGCACACAAAGTCTATTCATAATTTGCTGCCGGTTACCATACGCTCGTGCCAAAACACAGTAACAACCTCCTGCCATTGCTTTTAGTGTAAACGTTGTTGTTCTATCTGCAGATCTCCCCATTTGCTGCCCTTGCCGTGCTGGGATCTGCTCTCATTACAGTTAGCTCAGCTGCAGATAGCTTTATCTTTTAGTATTGTTCCAAGGAAGTTTTTAGAAGCTCTCTTGTCTCAATACTCCTGTCAAGGAAGTCGTAAAAATCACCCCCAGGATTACTGACAGAAACTTTCATTTGTTTTAAATCTGAATGTATAGTCTGGTTTATCAGCACTGACAAGACAAGGTCATAGACCATGCTCTATTGTTATTCTCTCTCCTACCGAGAGTCCACGATTAAGTCGCCTAAAATAAATTTCTACTTCTGTCAAAAGGCATGGCAAATCACTAGCAATAGCTGCAAAGACAACTGACCATTCGCTGCCTTTTATGGTTAGGAAAAAAGTATGTCTAATAAGGTAATATACTTAGGGTATCTTTAGTAATTGTGACTGGCACACCCAAAACTCATCCCATTTTTATATATACAGCAAGTCTGCAAGGTATCAAATTCGATTTTGTTGAAGACAAACTTGGTTCAGGTGTTCGTTATAATCCAGCCAACTAAAAAGGCAGGAGGCTAGGATCTACAGAACAAGCAGAAGGACTCTGAGTTAGAACTCAGCTATAAGATAACAGCAGAAATCAGGGAAGGCAATAATGACCATAAGTCACCACTGAGTGACAAGACTTTTGAGGTACAAATCTACTCCCAGTTGGACTGATGTCCCTATCAGAAAACCTACACTAAAACTTATTCCAGCTGACAGCAATTGAGGCAGAAATGCTGAGGATATAATAACTACAAACAAGGAGAGCATTAGAGGCTGTTCTCCCAGGATGGACTACTGCACCATGGTAGAATATCAAAAGAAGCTTGAATTGCTGTTGTCTTTCCTCAGAAAAAAGAGAAAGCTGCTTTTTTAATATACAAATAAGGATTTTAAACCAAATTATTTTAAAAGCCCAAAGGACAGAAACTAAAAAGCAAACGTTTACCTTTTACTTAATTCTACAATGAAATAGCGAGGTAATAAGACATTATTGCTCCAAGGTAAATATTTACCTGTTAGTATTGGGCTTCACATAAAAATATACCTACGTTCCCCACCCAAGATGACCTGCATTTTCTATTACTAAGACCAAAACAACCACCCACTCCACAACTCCCAGTTTAGTAGGCTACGCATGCACGTATACTTCTTGATCTGTGCTCAGATCCTTGAACATAGAGAGGCTGCCCACGTGTGAACAACAGCTGCATCTCTCCAGTGCTCTAGAATGCCACAAAGAGAACTACGCTATCTTTTTCCATATTACTTTCTGCTATCACACACTTTGGCATCTGTCACTTCGGGAGACGACAATATGGTCATTATCAGGACTAAAAAGACAGCAAGCAGTATAAATAAATTTTAAGTTATTTCAGGTATGAATTCCCCTTGTACTAGTTTAGGGAGGATTTTGAAAATACATACGTTCCCCTGAGTTGTTTGCTCCTTCTCCCCACAGACATGAGAAATACTATGTTCAATGACATAAGCTTCTAGAAAACAAAAACTGTATCAACACATAGCGGGAACAAGTGATTTAAGATATTGTTATCAGGTTTCTGCCCTTCTAAGTAGCTAAAACTACTGCCTTCCTTTGTCATCACCATGACAGCAGAGCCAGCATTAACACACTGAGCGTTGCTCATCTGCTGCAGGCACAAATCACAATCCCTACAACACTTGGCTCACCATGCACAGACATTTGGGAGCGCTCACAGTTTCTTTGGGCATTAACCTCCAACCAGTGTCCAGTGATATTTTCTCTGCCAGATCTTGCTAAAATGGCTGCATCCAGGTTCTCATTCTAAGCTTTGAAATGTCTCAACTGATCTATCATCATCACAGAGATGTATTTTCTCAAGAAAGCCTTCAGAGTAACAGCAGCAAGATGACATGCCAGGGCTACGAATACCACAGAGAATTGTAGCAATTTGGGATAACAAAGGTTAAGGCCAAACCAGAATGAAATAGTTCAGCGTGGTTTGGGAACACTGAAAAGATGCATTTCAAGATTTCCCACTAAAACAAAAATTCCAGTGTTTCTAAACCAAACATTTGCACGGCTTCCTGTTCAGTGGGGAAAAAAGAGAGATCAATGTTTTAGCTTTCCACTCTGAGATGAAATAAAAAAGGTTGACATACTGGCAGTTCCCAAGACAAAGCCCAAGTACTGTCAAGGTTCAGTGGTCACACATTTAGAAGAAACTGGAAATTGAAATGATGCAATTCCTGCTTTGCAAATACACATCCAATGTTAATAATTCTTACGGCCAGTTTCACCAAACCATTAGTCTTAGTCCCATACTACTGTCCTAGAATTGCTTCCTTCCCTTGTAATAGCCAAGTTGCTACTTCATACCTTTTTGCTGCCCCTTGAATACTTATTATCTCAGAGTAACTATTAAAAAGCAGCAAAATCTTTTAAAAGAAGCAACGGAATTATTAACCATTCATGTCAGGCAAGACAGGAATGAATGCACAGCAATTGTTATTTGGTTAAATGACAATGCTTTCTCTTCTTTGGACCAGATAAAAAAGTAACATAAAAAAAGAAATAAGTAAACATTTATTTCCCTCAACATCAGCAAAATTCTGACTTGAAGCTAATTCTGGGATGTGATACCAAAAATGTTCAGTGCGACTTACAATGCCCCAAATACATTTTCTCTATGAATGTGGCTGTATCACAAAAAAACAACCTCTGCATTTTGAACCACTTAATAAAAAAACAAAAGCAAAGCCGGCAGCAAAATACTAAAAGTAATAAACTCTTTGAGTTAAGAGTCAAGTTATACGAAAAAAAAAAAACATAAAGTGGAAAGACATTTATTTATAACATTCTCTAATAAAGATTGTGAAGCTTGGTGCAATAGAAAGACTTCCCTGAATAAATTCATTGTGTTTTTAAATAGAGAAATTTCAGAGAACATAGTAGTTAGTAAATATTTAAAACCTTTGTGGTAAAGGCTTAAACCTCAAAATAACAAGGAAATGACAGCTGTTTATTTTTTCTCCACATAAAACTGAAAGTTATTGTAAGGTCATTATACTGCATGCCTGTTTTCTCTTTAAGAAGTAAATAATTGCACCACTGATTTGAGTAGACCTGCCAGTAAGTCTACATGTGGTTAAGTCAGATAGACCGATGCTCTAAAATTGGCAAGAAGCTAGCTCCCACAAGCTATTAAGCAACTCTGAGGTCTAGGTAGCTCACAGCCCTTTTATCATATGTTTCTCAACAGAAAAAAAAGAAAAAAAACACATTCAGACTGCAGTTGTTGTGCAACCTTTGAACAAGGTTCTGCATATTCCAGGATAACAGAGAAGCAGAATTCGATGCAGCGTTCACTCTCTGCTGCAATACTCAACTGCAACATCTGAGATCTCTTCAGAAACACATTTCTGACTCTCATAGTCACAAAGAAAATCTTCATAGACAGGAAATGAAAACAATTTGTAATGACATAACTTGAGCTTGCAAACAGCCTTAAAATAATGACTGCCATGTCACTGCAATGAAGACTGTGTCAGATTAATGGCTGTAATCAAAACAATGGACTGTTGGCTGGTTAACGGCTATTGTTAACCATTGTTGTGCTGAAGACTTCAGCATTGCCATCAGTATGTGTTTATTCCCATCTTTACAGGTACTCAGCTGATGGGAGCTGTCAATGCATCCAGCTTTGCTCAGCTCCACCACACAAGCACTGCAACCAACAGTGAGCTGAAACTGGGCAGCTGTAGTAACCTCTAGATAAATAGTACATAGCAAGAAATGTCCCATACAAATAATACTTTTGATTTATATTGAGTAAAACCGTTTGTTTACAGAACTGACTAAATTAGTTGCATCAATACTACAGGAGCTCAAGGGACACAGTACAAACTCTGACTCTGGCCATTACAGAGGACATATGCAGCTTGGTCTGTGGCCATCTCCTCATTTCTACATCTGGGCAAGGAAGGTGAAGAGTACTGTGGGGAGGAGCAACAGAAGATGGGTCACATTACAATTTGTGGCTTGAATACACACTCACTGTTAGCATAACCATCTGCACTTTTTACCCCAGACAAAAATTGATCCAAGCATGAAGTTTACAATCCAGATTGAAAACAAAACAGAACTAAGCCAGTCACATCATAGATCTTACTTTGGAACTGTGGGAGGGTTAGAAAATGTCCTTCTTCTAATTTTACAAGCAAATGGAAAACAAGAAACCTGTATTATGCTGGTGACAGTACTGCCATCACGTCAGCTCCCAGAAACACCATGTCTCCTTCTATGGCAATTTCATGGAACAGCATATCCAGAAGGGAGCTACAGAAATGGCTAACAAAAAGAAATAAAGGGTCCGAGGAATGCATTGAATAAACTTGCATGACAGCACAAAGAACAAACTTGCTTGGTAGAGTTTTCTGGCTGCAAAGGCCAAGTAAATAGTAGGTACAAACTGAGCTCAGTAAAGAAACTTCAGCACACAGCTAGCTAAAGCAGTTAGGTATTTGTAGCATCCTATACAAGAGGATTAAGCAGCTCCTCTGCTGAACTGTATCTGCCTCTTTTTCAGTAACTAAAACCAAACAAATGAACAAGCACCTATATACCATATGTTTCTCATATTAAAGATTTCCTGGAGACAGATTCCAAAGGGAAATGCCGTATGCCAAGAGGTGGCAGTAAGTTTCAGATTCAAGTCTTGCTCTTCCAGCAAGTCACAAAAGAACCTCTGGTAGGTGCAGTCTAAGTTCCACTGGTCAAGAAGCACGAAGTTACAGCAACAGCTGTTAGTGACCTCCAGTCCACAATCCTGACACCAAGGAATTCATTCAGGAAACACAACCGAGTTTCTTTCTGGAGCACCAAAAAGCATTTTGCCAGGGCAGAGTAGGAATAATGCACTACAGCTGCATGAACACTGGTTACAAAGAATGAGGGTTTCTATCTCCCGATCAGTCCAATTTTTCTTTTCCTTTAGTAACTGAAGTATTAAAATATAAAGAAGAAAAAAAAATTATCAAAGAATTGGAGATGATATCAAGTCCACTTATGACCAAGCACAGCAGAAGATAAGCAAAGTTTCGGAAGAAGACTCAAACAAACAGAAGAGGAATTGCAAGAATAAACAACCAAATAATCCCTTTGCCTTGAAGTTCAAGCAGAAGTTTGATGTTTTTAATGGAAATGCTCCTTGTTTTCCTCCTTAGTTTTGCTATAATTCTGCTAATTAGCAAAATTTAAAATATATTCTTTAGAACCTCAGTCTTTTAGCAATGTGATGACAATGCATTTGGAAGGATCGACATACACACTTTCTGAATAGCTGTATCATAACTCTATTTTTTTTCCTTTCTCCCTTTTATGTTGTAAATTTGCCATCTAATGACAAATTTGGGCATAAATCCTACAAAAACAGCTAAATAAAATCAGTATAACTACTCACAGTAGTAGAGCCATGCAGATGTCTAAATACTTGCAGGTGTCTCAGATAATAAGCTTTCAGGGCAAGAACTATGTATGTGTGATTAGTTAACTAGTACATTCTAGGATGCTTGAAATATATGTAACAATATGGTTAACTCTGCAGTGTCTTTTTGTTTGTTCATGATAATTAAATGCAGCATAAGCCATCTTTACTGTAATTTCTTTGTACACTTTCCATAAGCACACATACATATATATAAATATTTATACCTTGCACAGAGATGCAAAAAGATTTCTTCCTGCCACATATTTATCACACAGGTTACATTCTACTGATAATGTATCCTGGTCAACAACAAGCAAGCACTTTTATCCTAAAAAGTGTTTAGTTGCAAAATTGTTAATGAAATCCATAGAAACACTTAGGAACCAGTTTTTTAATCTCATTACCATATCAAGGAGCTCCCTGTTAATCACTGTCCAAATTCATTTGGATTTATTGTATCACAGTTATGCTTACAATTAAATGCCACAAGGTCCCAGTCAGATTAAACAAATGATTTTTCCTGTAGTCCTTACAGGACCAGTAGTGACAAATCACATGGAAGTAAAATATATCATAATTAATTAGCAGAGGCCCATAGATAACCTCTCCCACAAATCTCCACAGGCAATTTTAATAGGTTTCAATATTTAAATATAAAACTTGATGAAATTGCTTAAAAATCCAAGGAATACTTGCACTTATTATAGGTAACAAATATGTCAGTCAATTTTTTATTGTATAATTATTTTTAAGGATGTTGGAAACAAGTAATTATTTTCTTAAAAATGAATTGGCAGCAACTATTTTAAGCATGCTATTGTGCATGAAATATTATCAAATAATTGTTGTATTACTAACAACTGACACACAGAAAAGAGACATTTCCTTATCAAAGCACATAACATCTCACCATTGTAAGAAATTTAATCTTCTTTACAGAAGCTTCAGTAAGCTACTAGTAGGAATTAGAGGAAGATAACTGGTCTTAATATTAAACGTGAATGCCAATGTGAAGAAAAAGGGGTTGGCTTCTGTAGCTTGATTTCCAATAGTACATACTTGCTGTTCATTTCTGTGTGTTTGGGAAAGTAACAGAGGATGAAGTTTCACAGATGTGTGGGAAAAATCATCCTCTACAGATAGAAATACTTTGCCAATACTGTGAACTGGTCATGGTAACCTCTTGGCTTAAGAAATAGTAAATTCTACTCATCAATTTAAAACAATGTGTTCCCAGATGAGACAGCCTAACATATATAAAAACTGCAAAATGGAAAAAAAAAAACAAAACACAACAAAAACATCATTTTTATCCAGAGTTAAGCTTTCATCTGAACAATTTGGACTTGTTTATCAAGTAAAGACACTTGCACTCCATAAAATATTTAGTTAATTGTATTTTGTCCGCCTTCAATCTCTTCCAAACATCAACACATCTCATTTCTCATTCATTCCTTGCTCCAAGTAGTTCAAGAGCAAATAATCTTTTCTTCAGATACTTTAACTTGAATTCCTTAATTACAGTAGCCAAATTTCAGTACTGATTACAAATCTACCTAAAAAATGATAATCTGAAGAATTGTATAACTTCTTTCCTTTGGAAGTATCCCATACTCACTGTTGTACTAGGCAGAAACCCAGGAAGCAGCCTTTGAGAGGTGTGGGCAGTTAAGGCTAATCTAATCTTACGAAGCCCATGGGATTGTATGATATACTGATAGTCTGAGAACAGAACATTAAAGTGTTATAATGTTCTCCAAGTGAAAATGGCAAAGGAAAAAGTTAATTCGGCGTCTTAAACAGGAATGAATACATTGGAATTTGAGTAATAAAGCTCTTCAAGCTATTTGTGAAGGGGGGCATAAATCAATGTTTAAAATACAGAGATGTGTTTTACGAGCACTTATTCTCAAGTCAAATAGTGATAACACAAGATTTTTAGCAGAGTTCAAAAGGGAAAAAGCAATCAGCTTGGGAAGCAAGATGACTTCATTAACTTAAGAATAACAACTTCAGAAAGGACTTCAGAAAATCAGTGTTTCATTAAAATTAGAAAAAAGCCACGAAGGATTGCAAAATTCAGGTGAAAAGTGTGATTAAAGTGCACATGAACAATATGATGATTTTGCAAAACTTTAAAGCCCCTTTGGAAAGTTCTGGTTATAGAGAACTTAAGGCACATATACAAACATCTTGGATCACGGGCCTCCAATAAGACAGGGGAAAATCACTTCAATACAGTTCTGATGGTGAATCACGGTACAGACAGAGCTAGGAATTCTGGATAGATTCCTCCCAGACGTTCAACCTGTTCCTGTTTCCTGGATTTCAGATAAGGGAGTTGGGCTATAATGATTCATGTCAGGGCTTTGTGTTCCTCATGTTCACCCTGCTGTATTCTCCTCAACTGTATGTGATGAGCACTTATTTGCGAACAGATGCTTTGACCATTAAGTTTCCTCCTGTCACTGCTGCAAGGTAAATTTTCAATTCATTAAGTGTAAAAACCTTTAAGTGAAAAGTTAACAGTACATCAAGAAGTCTCAGAAAATTACCTTAGGCTTATTAACTAAATTACCTCCTATTGTATAGACACAGAGAAGGTCTGTACCTGTGCCTTTCACTGGCAGACCACCATTAGATTAGTTTTGTTATAGCATGAAATCAAACCCACAATATGTAAGTGACATTATTTTTTGTAGCCAAAACCACTCCAGGTGATGGAGTCAATCATTATTGGTCAACCAACTGTGCATTCAATCTTTTGATAAAAAACAGGAGCCAAGAACTGAGTTTGGGATAGCACAGAAAGTATCTTAAGGGTCGCTTTAGGTGAGCTAGAAAGCAAGTGGTGTAATAAAACAGGGAGAGGTAACAATAAGAGACAACAGATTCAGAATCTATTTGAAGTAGCACTGAGAATGGAAAAAGCTATGATAAAGACAAAAAAGTATCAATGTGCAAAGGTCTGGAGAAACGTGGATGCTCAGGGATACTGTATATTAGGAGCATCATACAAGTGAGATGAACAAACCTTATGTGCCAGCTAGATTTTAGAACCTATAGAGACCAAAACTGAAGATGTAGCAGTGAAGGCCAGAAGCAATTGTAGAAACACTTGCAATCAGAAGATGTAAAAAGATTTAAGCTCCAATACACAGGAAAAGTCTGGAAAAATTAAGTAACTTTGGTTAAAATACTGTGCTAACCAAAGAACCGCTGTGATAAAAGCCAACCAACAGGGTTGCCAGTTACCACCGTAACATCTTTACAGAACTGATGATTCTTTTTAAATTTCTGAACACAAGTGTTGACATAGAATTGCCTCTTGTATAGTTCACTGTACATTGTTTTTCTTATAGCTGCTATCATTTCATAGAAACGTATGAGATTTCAACAAATCTGTTTATGAAGACAAGAATAATAAACTTTTAAACCTACTTGAAATCTTGTGAATAAATGAATACACAATTGTTAAACCAAAATAGCATCTAATCAGTTGCCTTTCACATCCTACCACTGACCTTAATCTCTGGGGCGTAAACAAACATGCATACTTTGTGCAAACTTTAATCATAAAAAAGAATGAAATATATTCCAACATAAATATTTCAGCAAATAGCCATGTGAAGGAACATGAATGTTTAATTTAGACATCACCTCTGTCACTATCTGTTAGACATCATGCCAGTGTTTCTCCTCTTGGAATTCCAAAATATAACCAAGTTTCCAGTATCTAACTGAAAATTATATTCCTCTTTACCACCAGGACGTCCACCTTTGTTTTCCTATTTGGCAAAATCCTACTCCAAAGGTGTTTATAATATTTGGTCAGCCCATGTTTTCACTAATGCTATTTACAAAGTTTGAATTAATCTTCCATTGCCTCATTTACACAGAAATGAAGGATCTAGCATATGGGCCAGTTTCTAACAGGCTGACTTATAGGGAAGATTATCTTTTTCCAAGCATTTCTACTAAAGCTCAAGTGATTGCTAAGTGCCTCAACTAAAACTTACTACTGTGAGCAAACAGAAGACCTAGTTATATGGTAAAAAAACAAAAAACTTTTAATCTGTTCAACATCTTAGCAACAACATAGGAAATAAGAATATACATGCTTTAATATTGTCTTTCAGAGACTGGAAGCATAGGTTTTCACGTAACAGAGCAGGTAAATAAAAATGTATAGCTTCCATATACTTTATGATTCTAAGTAGTGATTCCCCACCAGTTGCATAAATGTGACTTTGATCTCCATTTACAAAGCAATATAATACTCCATAGTTACACCTGAACTATGGCCTCTTTGGGTATTAAGCATGAAGGAAATTTTAGTTGCGTGTATGGAGATGTTTGGATATACAATACTATAAATTTATCTAACAGGAATGAAGTGTTATGTTCAAGAACAGTGTTAATTCACCAAAGTACAGAAATACTGATTCGTGTACGCTAGAAATCAGTTCTTAGATAGCACCCTAACTTTAAGGATTTGTTCATCAACATTCTATAAGCACACCCTGTAGTATTTCCATTAAATCAGAAATTAAAGTGCTTCGTATGTGACATTTTATCTTTAAAAATGAGCTTAAAAAGGCATGACTTAAGAGAAGCAGGAACAACACATGCTCACTCCCTTGCAGTTGGTTTGCAAGTGAGCTTGTATTTTCTTCTCCGGAGCTCAGTACAGAACTGGCAGTTCTCAAAACACATTGCTCAAGTCATAATGGGGTACCACAAAGTGAAAACAATTCAAACAGAGCTGAAGCTGTGGCTTTTTATGGTGTCCTTGTTCTCTTCGTCTTTTCCTCTCCTAAAGTGACCTGACAAATGAAAACTCAAGATAGGATCTCTGCCCATGGCTTTGTAACCACATTTTACTAGCCAGGTTCTTAGATTAAACTTCAGGTAACTGCTGCAGTCACCTCAGCATTCTCTGTATTTCCATATGGGAATGTTCTCATTGTAAATATGAGTAACACAGCAATCAAACACATATCTAGTTCAAAAGCAGACACAGAACATCTCTTCTATAAGCCAACACACACCATGAGCAGAAAATCTTCCCAGCATCTTTTAACTAACATGAAAAATGTCTTTAAGATAAAAAGCCACAATTACAGTGTTTGAGTGGAACAGTGTAAGAAAGACCAGGGACACCACCACTGTCCTAAGCCCTTGGAAACTAGGATGACTTTTTCAACCAGAAGTCACAAACAGCCCAGCAGGCAGATTCTGTGCCATACTAAGAAGGAAAGCCAAAACCAACCAACCGACCCACTTCCTGCTGAACTGGCCTGGGGTAAAGTGTATCACTCATATCTCACAAGATGGAGAACTACTTAACACTTACAGTGTGTGCAGGTGAACAGGGATGTCTGCTCTAACCCTACGTCCAGCTATGGACAACTTCAGAAGATGGTGGAAAAAGCCACTGTGTTATCATGGTTGATAGAAACGTCCTCATTTTGATACCTCCGTGATTTAGGGGAAATGAAATCCATTTTTGAAGTGAACAGTTGTTTGGCTTTTTTTGTTGAAATACATAAAATCTTGATTTCTGTTTCAGGCCACTACACCTGTAACAAATTTGATAGCACATGTGAGCACATTCCTTAGCAGGAACTGAAATAGTGGCAGACAGATTACATCCTAAGCAAAAAAAAAAAGGATTTGTTTCCATGTGGAAGAATAAAAATATATGGGTGTGGCCAGTAGGTAATTCCTTTTTATACTGAAATCGTGGATTAATATAGGTTATAGTATCCATGAAGACACATTAGCATTATATGTATAATACTTAGTAATAACAGTAGGGTCCATCATTAACCTTAGCTATTTTAAATGAAACCTCATTCAGTTCCACTTTCATGAACTGACTACGAAGAAATAAATTCATCAACAACATCAATGAGTGCAAAAAAAAAAAAATCCATATAACACATTCATCTTGTCTTTGTAAACTATATTCTGGCCAACAGAATCTAAAGAGAAGCAAAGAGAATATTTGGCCAAAAGCAGAGAGAAGAGTCTTGCCTTTCCAAGCTGCACACACCTGGTTCTTAGCAGTTTACTTCCAAGACCCTGGCTACAGGTAGCTGATGAAACTGTTAAAAGTTCAGGGCCCTCTATAAGTTAAATGCTATTACTCCATTATGTACTTTTAAATCACAATAAATACAGAGGAAAGTACATTGGTTTAAGCCACCTTTGCAAGCAAGTATTGATTGCAAAAAAAGCAGTAATTAATATACAACTGGTTATTGTTGCAGATCACGAAGCTACCATAGTTGAATTCAACACAATCATCCATTCACAGCCTAAACTGTGCTGTGTTACAATATGCTGTGCTTATACAATACTCACTACAGTGAAGTCTTGGTTATAGTTTGAGCCTTTAGGCACCCCACTAATTGAATAACAAAATAATAATATTAAGCAACAGAAGTTTTAACACAATTTCAGCATGTACACTTTGCACCCCAAATCCTGGAATCATCCAATTGATAAGTACAATTTAACATATCAAAAATCTGCTTGATTACATTTTCTCAGTTCACCAGATTTAAACTTTTAACAATGCTTCCTTGAACAGAAATTTTAAATAAAATCGAACATGGAAAAAAAGAGAAAAGAAAGTAAAGCAAAACCCAAGCTGGCCACGCACTGAAAGAATCCCTTTAAGTATGCCTTGTATTTTTAAGTGGATCAAATTCCTGCCAAAAGAGTTCCTCATCTTTAGATTACTCCTTTAGAATTAACTCCTCATTGTTTTAAATGCATATGCATGCATATATACATATCTAAAGATGTATCTTATCCCAAATGCTTTTGATATATATCTTTTTTTTCTTAATGAGTTTCTAAGAAAAGATAGCAGCAGCACATAGGATGTTTTTGGTGTCACACCAGGCATGGCTTGCGACAAAGGCAGCTGTAAGCATAGACCTTACACAGTTTGGGGCTGTACATGCCAGCAAGCTTTCTGCCAGGGACCACTACCACCACTTTCCTGGGATACTGTTGTGTGCTGACCACAAACCGAAGCACAAACTTTATGAGCAAAAACTTCAACAAGTTCGGAATTGGCAGAGGGCCAGAAGGACACACCCTGGAGTGCATTACAGCGCTGCCTCGTAAACTCTTTTATTAATTTCATAATAAATGCTTAGAAATCAGATTTTTTGCAGGCGATAATAGAACATAAAATCAAGGCAAAACAGATGGGTGATAAATTCTTGGCACCAGGCTGGTTTCAGTGAGTTTTGGCACCTCCTTCCAGCAGGCCCAGGCGTACTCAAGCCCCGGGTGCCAATGGTGCCCAATGCCAGGGCCTTTGCTGAGGGGTTCGTCCCTCTCACTCTGCCTTTAAAATGTTCAGATACCTTCACAAAATCCAAATGGGGAGAAGTTTAATACTTGATTTGGTTTTGTTCAAGTTGCAAATCACTGCTGCAGTTCAGAGTAATACTTTTTTAAAAGATCCATAAACCTTTTATGCACTTTTCAACTAAATACCAGCTCATTTTTCTTTGATGACATCAGAGCAGCAGTGACTTTCTGTTGCACTTCAAAAAGACACTAAACTACTGTAAACTTTCAATAGTTCCATGACGCGAAGCCTATACCCCATAAAGGGAAAATAAGTAACATCGTAACTGTCCTCCCTTCACACTACTTCTCCAGGTAGCAAAAGAAAATCACAAATGGCCAAGATTCAATGGGACATTAATACAAATCACTGAAAGCCTGTAAACAAATCAGAGCTAGAACATGTACAGAGCCTCATTAACAAATCTCTCACAAACTGGAGGCTGTCCGGTGTGTTTGAAGAGAAAAATACTGCATTTTTGTCCCTACGAACCCAATTCAGCTTTGGAAATTTCCATGTTTTTAAGAGATTGACATTTGACTTCACCCCTATAGACCTGAACTAACTTTGGAAATCAGCACTCCAAAACATAAAGGCTGATGAGATCATATTAGACACCTTGCTTCTCTTCCCAAAGCACTGCTCTTACTGACACTGCTCTGTGTTGGTGTACAGAGGGAAGGAAGGAAATGTGGATGAAGGTCAGTAAGCTGTCTGCGCTAGACTGGGGATGTGCCTTGCCCACCCTTTCTAGTTCCTGCAGGGTAGCAAAACACATACCATGACCAGTGGAGGTGGTTTCCCTTCCTTTCAGGATGACCCTTACATCCCATAACACTTTTCAGCTCTTTTATTTGCCTTACACGGAAGCTTATGACTAGAAGCCATGTCTTTGCTAAGGATTGGTTCAACAAGTGGAAATACATCTGCTAACACATCCCTAAAAAAGCAAAGCAATGTTCCAAGCTTGGAGAACTTGAATGCATTTCCTGCATGCAAAAGCACAGGACTGGTGATGGTCAGTAGGATATATTTTTCACCTTTGCCTATTAAAAGTTGCTACAATTAAAACCATAAATAAAATGAACTTCAGTCTGTATTCTGCACTATAGAACGCTGCTAAATTCACAAGGACCAGTACATAAGGCCACCCTGATTCCTCTGCTTTTCATCTACTTGGACTGACACAGTAAATTCAGCTCATTGGAGGGCACTGCTGCAGCTCAGACAGGGGATCCATGTAGTTCACGTGCACTAGAGTCCCTTTTTGAGTGTGAAAAAGAGGAAAATCAGGAAAGAGAGCAAGCCTGTGGGAACATGTCTCCCATATTAAACTCATTCATCCAGTACCAGTGCCTATGAATTACAAGAGATAAGAGAAAGAGCAAAGAAACTGCATAAAACCTAGTTATTTTAACAAACTATTTTGCATGATAATTAATCAGATCAGCTTTCTAAGGGGCTCCAAAGATCCTTAGGTAAACTTAATTCACCATAACCAAATTAAAAACTATCAAGCAAAAAGTTACAATGCAGAGTGAGAAGGATAAAAAATACCCCTATAAAACCTCTATGCTTTTTAAAAGCAAAACGGAGCTAGCAGATCTGCAGAAACCAAACAGAGAACATACACTGCAGAAATGCCCAGAAATCACAAAACACCACAAAGAAAAATACGTTTATTTTGATCCTTCATTCTAGCTTCTAAAAGCTTTCATCTTAAAATGAATCACAGCATTATGTTCAAAGGTGAATGATACAATATTTTCAGGGATATACAATGTATTGGATCGAGCTGACTGTCACCTTGCTTTCTTCAATGCAAAAGTCTAAATTGCAAAGTCGGTTCTAAGCTAATGACTGTACTTCCTATTCTTTACAGGCAGAACAGAAATGGTGCACTTTGAAAACGGAATTGTATAGCATTCATAAAATAAACAATTCACACAAGTGTGCTAGTACGGTTTTGTATTCATGATGGCATACGAAAATTTCCATGCATACATGAGTTCACCTTGAAACAATTCAACAGTTTGTTCATGTGAACATGTGTGGCCTAAGGATTGCCTGTGAACTGTTTGTCCTAGATACTGTTCTGATTACTTGTAATTCTTATTTTTCTTTCTGCAACAGAAGATTAATCACCTCGATCTCATACTATTGTTCTTACATGCTGACTGGATGAACCCCAAAGAACTCTCATATTCACATGCCTGGGACAAATGTTCATAATTACATACCTCTGCAGGATTATCTGTTACCATTTCTTTTCTCTGGAACATTCTCTCCATTAAACACTTTCTATGAGGAACACTCAACGTGAATAAAAAGCAACGTGAAGAACTGCAAGGCATTCACAGTGCTCTTCTAGCAAATGTTCACAATCTTTTTTTTTTTTTTTAAACTAACAGCATGAGCCCAGACAATCCATAAACAAATTAAGAAAATAACACTAAAATAACATCCAGAATGCAATTATATCAAGCAAATTTCCACTAAAAATATTACACATATGAAAAGAAAATCCAAAACAAACAGGAAGTTTTAGTAGAAAACAGCTTTCTTGGGGAGTTTTCCTTTCAAAAATAACATAAAAGCCTGAACTTTGCAGACCCCTCAGTCTCCAAAAGGAGGACGATAGGTCTTACCTGTACTAAAGTTATTACTGAACTTCAGAAATGCAGGCTCTATGGCTACTTGACTAGCCAGGAGAATGAAAAGAGATAAACAACTCAAAGTGGTCCAAATAAATGGTCATTTAGCAGAAATTCAGTGTTTCCTTGAATGCTCTTTTGGCTATGAGCAATAATGCTGCCACAAAAATCTGGTTTGCATCATCCGAATACTTGAAAAAAGAACACATAATTTAAGGAAAAAAATGATGGCTGCCACTTAGCCATAAAGAGCAGCACTAGTGTTAGAAATAGCTTTTCTATGATATTTTTGTTCACATTCTGTTATTTTTTCAGTAGTGAAGGTAATTACTGTGGTTTGTGAGGGCAGTGTTTAGTCCTATTATGCTTTAAACACTGTACACAAACAGTGAGTCTGACTCCAGGAGGGCTGAACGTGGCCACAAGCAGGGCAGCAGCCACATCCTTGCCTTCAGCCCATCGAGGAGTCCCAGGGATTTCACAAGAAGCAAAGGCTGCTCTCAAGAAAAACCTTTAATCTAATTTCTTGCCTGTTTGAAAGACACATTCTTTTATACCTTATATAATAATTGTATGCACGCTGCTTTAGCCCAAAAGTGATGAGTAGAATGACCTCCTTTTGGCTTCATGTGCTGGATATTTTTCCCACTTTTCTTATGATTTGGAGTCCAGTGCCAAATCTCTGTCTGTGCTCTGTGAACTTTGCATTTCTACCTCCAGGAAGATCTTTCACAAACCCAAGAAGTTTCTTCAAAGGAAGGCAACCTAATAAAGCTAGAGATGGATTTCCGAAACTTTCACTGATAAAATGGGTACTGTTGATGACTGTACGGGTCTGATATGAAGCGCAGGATGTGTTAGATGATGCTTCTACTACCCTCAGTATTTAAGGAATCAGCTTGCATCAGCCTGATTTACTGCAGTGACCGCTTAGGTTCCAAGCCTGAAAAACCTTCTGAAAAGACCCAGGTGTACAGAAATTCCAGAGTGCCTGGGCTCCTGCTCCATCTTGCACAGCCACTCTGTGCCCAGCCCTTCCCCAAGTTCAGTGCTGGGACCAGTCTCCTTGTCCAGCCAGCAGAAGACTGAGTGCTGGGAGTAACACGCACTGCTCCAGTTCGTTTTTATTGGTGCAAAACTCAGTTTTACTGTGGGACATGATCCACAATTAATTTAGATGTATGCAGACAACATGCAAGTACTGACATGAATATCAGCTCATTTTGTCTCCTATTTTTACTCAATTTTCTTTTGTACTTTCTTTCTAGTAAAAGTGCCTTTGAGATTATTTCTTTAACTTCCACCTAAGCCTCAGCAGGGCTCTGCTGCACTCCAAGTAGCTGAAGGAGACTGGAAATGGCCTTCACCACCGGAATGACAGGCAGGAAACAAAGAGTGCAGAAGCTTCTGCAGCTCCTGTGTAACGTGAATCACTTTCTCCAGAAATGAGTGATAATAGCATGTGTACAGTATGAATCCTTTGCTGTGTTTTTAACCCTTACTGAAAAAAAAAGTTACTAGTAAGGGCGGTGCACTGTGAACATAAACAAGTTTTGCTTCGCACAGAAGCATTAGGCCACAGGGTGGCCCATTTATTAACACTTGGTTGTGCTCCAATTACAAAGCTCTTTGGTATTCTCTTCCTCTTGCAGCAATTCGTCAGCTGACTGCAACACAGTCAATATACCAGTTTGCACAGCTTATAAAAATCAAATATACTTTATCAGCCAGCTGATTGGCACATGGAGCGTGGTCACTTTAACAGGTAGGTGTGGAATCAGCAAAAATGCAAGCAACACCACAGGACAAACTTCTCGATTCACAGAAGAAATATTACCTTTCCAATCGATGGATTAAGTGCCCTGTAACTGGCTTTGCACAAAGGGTGTGTCTGCCTAATTGGGCTAATTGCAAGGAGCATATTGAGCACCCCACATTCCTAAACCCAGACAATAGGTAAGTGGCACACCTAATCCATTTAAATGGGATGGCTGGTGTTGCCTGCAAATCTGTTTGTGCTGTTTAGCAAATGTGGATTAGTATTTGCTAGCATAAATGCCCTGCTGTGCAGACCTTTGTTAAGTTCAGGCGACTTCCTCATTCTCTTAAAGCTGTTAAATGAGTCAATCTGCCCTTAACATGCTACAATACTGTGCCAGTACTTATCTTGCAAAGCTATTGTTTTCTGATGAATCTTCATGAACCTCTGAGAAGGTCTTCATTATGACTACAATTTGTTCAATAATTACAGGTTCACATGAAAAAAAAAAAACAACACCAATCTGCTGGCTGGAGAATCAAATATCCAGATAAGAGATAGAGGGAGGAAGAGAAAGCTTATAGACTTCTTACACTATGCTTGTATTTTTCTTAAGACACTTTGGGCTATTGTCATTATTACAGAAACAGAAAACTAATTAGTGACTATATGTTTTACATAGTCTATTGGGGATCTATAAGGATACTGCAACAGAAAAAGGTTAATTTGTGTGGGTTTTTTGCTCACAAAGTGAGTGAAAACAATGCTGTTTGTTATTAACAAGGCACTGAGCATTCAGTCCTGTGTCCAAGGTATGAAACAAACGCATTTACAAAGGAACTAGTAACAAACTATTTTTAGCTCTATCACCTCTAATATAGAAAAAAACCCACAACACCAACCAACTCTGTGAACAGAATGACTTCTATATTCCAGCAAAAAAGCCACTGAAGACCTTAGCTAACTTTCTGATCTTAGTTAACTCTTCAGATAGCAGTGTCCAGGTCTGCTATCTGTGCGAACACTCAAATTGTATACACACGCATTTGTCCAGAGCATGGGTTTATCACTTGACAGCACTGACTTTCTACATCCCATCAAGTCTACTTTCTAACCCTGTGACTCCTCTAATGGTAGCACTGCCTCAGATGAAAACATTTGGTAAAATCCAGCTGCAATGTTCAGCCAGGTGGGGAAAGAGACAACAGCTATTTAGTTCTGTGGCTGCAACAAATGTGCAGCCTGGCAGTACTTGCAAAAGCTTCTCTCTCTCCCCTTACCTTCCTTTGGCAAGTGGGACAAGCCACACTCATCACAAGAAGTCCTCTGTCACTTTAAGAACAGAAACAGGAAAACCTGTACCACTTTTATACGTTGGTTCATTCTTTTCAACTTATTCTAACTCCTTCCCCTGGGAGAGAGCCCTCCACCAAAGTTTCTTTCAGCAAAGCACCAGCTCTCTCTATTAAGCTTACCCACCCCTGCTTAGCCTTAACACTGCTTTCTTTGTACTTGCCTGATGAACTGGCCAGCCATATAGCACAATAGCTACAATTACTAAATTACACTGCCTGTCACTGCCTTTTGTATTACACCTCTAGCAGGTGTCATTACCATGATAGGCAAATTGTAATAATCCATTCACAGCCCCCACAGTCCTAGCCATATATCATTATTATTATTATTTTATTTTGCACAGTATATGTGTGAATACTGCAAGAAGCTTGAATAGTTGGTGAATAAGGGGGCTAAAAGATTGAACTGCATGGATTGCAGGCACAAACAGCAGCATTTAGGACAACACAACTGAATGCTTTCACTTTCCTGAATACATACAAACACATGAAAATAGTAATACTAATAAATGTGGTTATGAAAAGCACAGAGGTCTGTAAAACAGGCATATTATGCATTCCTGAGATAGGCTGCTCCCTGCTCCAGCTCACCAGTTGCACCTCAGTACCGGGTCTTAAAGGACCCTCTGCCAGCACATGCTCTCCCAAGACTCATTTCACATCCACTCGGGCCAGGGAAGAATTAGAAAGCACTGAAGTCTACACACTGTATAAATGTAGCAATTTAAAGCAGGTTTTAAGTATACATTTTAAATGACAACATAATGAGATGTGAACTATAGGATTAACCCACAAAATCAAATGTTTAAGCAATGTTTAACCAAACCAGTAAGAAACTTTTTTGTTTTTTATCATGTGATACAGAAACTGCCATAAACATTTAAAAGTGATTCACATACTAATACATCTCTGTTTGCTGCTTTCTGAGGCCTAACTCATTATTGCCTTTTTCCATCTGTACACCAGCACAAATCCAGTGACTTCATTGCCTGGTATAAAAGGTCACATAGCAGAAAAATGAGTTCCTAGAACCCAACCTGATAATGAAGGCAATGACATCCCTGTCCAGACAGTCTGAATTTCCTCAATGAATTGCACAGTTAGGA
Organism: Coturnix japonica; assembly: GCF_054131305.1. Classification (NCBI taxonomy): domain Eukaryota; kingdom Metazoa; phylum Chordata; class Aves; order Galliformes; family Phasianidae; genus Coturnix; species Coturnix japonica. The sequence continues at coordinate 25,537,454 of NC_140670.1, read as the reverse complement.
GTGAAATGAACAAAACTTCAAATGTTGGCAATGTGATACCTGGAAATAGAACAAACAAGAAGTGCCAACCGTTCTTGGTTCGGAATCACATCAAGAAGCTCTGGATAAGCAGAAAGGTCCTGAAACAAGTCCTAATGAATAAAACTGTTCGCTTTCTGTTTCATTTAAATGTTGAAATCCAAAGTTAGGACTTTTTTTTTTTTTTTTTTTTTTTAAGCTTAACAGCATATTTAATCAACTCAGTTACTGGTTGTAGCTGAGATAGAGATGGAATGAGAAATCTCATTATGATTCAGTGGTAGTTTAGATGCTAATACAGGTAAGAATGATGTTCTTGCCATTCTGAAGTACTCTAATTCAGAATTCAAGGAAAATTTTACCTATTAAAGACCTGGCATGTAACTTCCAGTTAGCAACAGCCCAGACAGAGCTTTGCGAAGTATGCTGCAAGTCATGCAGTACTGCATGTCTTGAAAAGACACAGAATAGATAGAAGCAGCTTGATGTAGGACAAATACCTCACAATTACACATCTATCAGAACTATTATTCATTTAGTTATCATGGATTCAAATTCCATGGGCATATATAAAATCATGCAGCTGATACACACGGTAGTGCAATTCTTTTGCTGCTTGCTCTGCTTACACACACAGAGATTCAAAACTGGAGAATGTGGAGGATCAAAATCCCTAAAAATGCACACTGGTTGAAGATCTGGATGATATAAGCTGGCCTAGAGTGACCTAGAAAAGAAAATGAATAAAGGGAAAAATAACCTAACTCATTATATAGTGCAACAGAAGGGCTAGAACAAATCTCCTCCAACACTGTTTTCTTTAAGCAGTTCTTAATAATCAACTTCTTTATGTGGAATGAAAAGCTGCATTTGAAGGAGATCCAGCTTTTTAGACGTTTACAAGCTGGAAGTGAAGATCGAAGACGAAGCTAAAACTTCTGGATTTTAAATCCCTTCTATCTGCTAAGAAAATAACCTAATGGGAATAGCTAATATAAATGTGAAGGTTGTTATTTCTTTAAACTGGTTCACACCAGCAATAGCAAGCGCCATAGTAGCCATTGTGCCAATTGTGCCATCAGCACAATTCTCCACAGAAGAGAAACCAATTCTTCTAATGATTTAAAAAAAAGAACAACAACAACAAAAAAATAGCATTAAAATCAGTAAGTAACACAGTATTTTGGGGTCTTTTTCCACTTCCCAGGGTTAAACCACTAACATAGCTCACCTTTCACAAATAAGTGGTTTCAGAGAACGTTATGAGATTACATCAATAATGCAAGGAGTAATCCTTGCCTAAAGATGAAAAGCGTTGAGAAGTGTTGAGATGTCAGATTCAACCTTAACGTTTTACACAGTAGAATCACATCTCTAATAAGAAGCTCCCAACCTACCATTAATTACAAACACCTGTTAGTGGGATAATTCTGATCACAGCAAAGTTACTTTTATGTACTTCTTTTGCCGACAATTTGACCATCATTTCTGGCCTTATGGCACCCACTGAAATTGCTACAGTTATGTCTAGGGATTCCACTACAGATGTACTTCTGCTGCTGGTTTGCCAAATTCTCACACAGCTGTTTCTTAGTGTCACAAAAATAAGATATACTTGAAAGAAGGTATCTTATGTTTTATCCTATCACTGTATTCTTCCACTTTGCACAGAGCACTTAGAAAGTTTCCAAACAGGACATGCTTCAGGATGTTCCTGCTTCAGAAAACAACAAATCCCTGTAACTCACAGCATGCAGAACAGGAGATGTCAATCTTGCAGACAGGTAAAAGAAAAAAAATAATAAAATAGGATTCTGACATTTCTCCTGCCAGAGGGACACACTGCAGTACACTGAGAAAGTAGGTGAGCTACTTTGAAGTACATGCCCTCCAGGCCACATCCCACTTTAAAACTTTAACATCGCCATCAAATCATAATACAAAAGCCAGCAGGGATCACTGTTATTCATAGGCAGGGAAAAAAAAAAAAAAATTAAAATAAAAAAAATATATATCACCCCACCTAAAACAGTGAATAGCAGTAGTTCCTACAGACCCCATGATTAAAGCATGGACTGCAGCAGGAGAAAGAGGATGGCAAGGGCAGAAGCAAGATGGGAGCTGTAGCAGGATCTGTACTTTGCGCTAACAGCTGCAATGAAGATGTCAAAGCCACCAGCACACAAGAGAGAAATAACAGTCCACAGTGTCAGTTTTGGTACCACAGTCCACAGCAGTTTCTATCCTACTTGCAAATGTGACTTATTCTTCTGCTGCTCTCAGCTTGCGGGAGCTGCATGTTTAAGAGGAGAAAAACATGAGAACGTGTGCTCAGGAGACTCTTTCACTCTTGATTCTTTACCACACTTTCTACAGTTTGACAAAGTAAACCAGAGCTGGCACGACACACTGATAACTTGGCAAACACGAAATGTAAAAGCAACGCAGAGGCTGCCTCATGATGTCTTGCAAAATCTTTGTGAATCACCTGTGAATCATACTCTCCTGAAACGCAACACAGAGCTGAAATGAAAGATGCTCATTTCCCCAGTCCATATTGAAAAAGGGGTGTTGAATAACTGAAGAGTACAGAAAAGGGCCACAGAAAAGATTTACCAACTGGAGGTAAAAGAACTTATTTAACAACGAGAGGCTCGGGAAATTCAAACAGTTACCGTAACAAAATGAAAAAGAGAAATAGTTGTGGCCCTCACATATTTTCATGGCAGAAGTTTCCAGTTGCTCATGCAGCCTCTAGTCTGCCAGAAAAGGGAACATGAATTGAGGACTGGACTTTGAAGCCAGGCAAACTCAGTTTAAAAACAGGATGTTCTACACCTTTAAATGCAGAGTGTTTCACTGCTGGAATGATTACTAAGGAAAAGAAGGTGACTTCACTATCTCCTAATACCTTTAAACCAATGGTGGATATTTGTCTGGATGAGATATTTTCATCTGTACAAGTTACTGAGTTCAACATTGACAAAATTAGGTGAGATTCTCTGGCCTTTTTTTTTTTATGCAGTAGGTGAGACAATATGATTTAATACACCTGTCATTAAAGTCTATGAATTTATGAGCTGAGTTAACGTCTAATAATTTTCCTCCATCAAGTATGACAGCAGCCTCTCACTATCTCCACATTAGAGGTAAGTTTACGTACAGACTAGTTAGATCTCTCCCACTGGGACACATGCAAGACAATTGCTGTGGAAAACTTTGAGTAGGTATTGCTGAAAATGAACTTATTAAGTACGAATCCAGTCTTTTCAGTAAGACCCTTAGCAAAAGCCCATAAACGTGAAGAAATCTGGTGAATGAGACAAGGTGTATAGAGAGTGGTGCAAACCTCTTCAGAGTAAGAAAAGCTGAGAGAAACCATGCATCTAAGTATTACATACAAAAGCCACATACATAAAATCTCACAAAGCCTTATAATGCTAGGGCTTGATTCAAATGTTTTCCACAATAGCGAATAGTTAAGCTTCTTTTGCATCTCTCAGTCCATCACTACCACTGAACTACCAATTGGTTTTAAATATTGCTTCTAAGAAGTCAATGACATGCTATTTTTCACTATGAACTTCTTCAACTCCTCTGTTAAAATTCCATTGTAATAACGCTTGTGATAAAAAGATACAAGCTGGAACTTTGGCCACAGACACATCAGGACCCCTACCCAGGCTGATTCACATCACCTGTTAATCCTCTTTCCCGTCCTGTCAGATCGCAAAGCTTTGGGGATAGAAAACATTATCTCCCCCTGTATTTGCACAGCAAATAGCAGAGTCTTGATCCAAGTCAGCAGTCCTTAGTACCGTGACAGGAGAAGCTGCACATATAGTAGAAGTAGTTACAAGACCAGAGATCTGCTGGACTGCATTATTCACACAAGCTGCAGGTAGCATACATTTCCTATCCAGAGCTACAAAGGTGAAGAGTAAACTTTGCTCTCTGCCACTGTACCACACTTATACAACTTCTCCTTAATAAAGAAGAAAACTAGGTAGAGATTCTTATGAATTTCAAATTATTTTACATAGACAATGTAGGATAACTTCAAACATAAAGCTGCTGGACTCTGTTCTTCTTTATACTGTAACTTCTGCTATGCAACATCACTACATATGAAGTCATAAAGATGACATAATAGCCTAATAGAATCACATTAGAAAAAAAGATTACATTGCTATAACATTTGAAAGTAACATTAAGGATTTTTGAAAATGACCATTTAAAGATTTATTCTGCAGCATAAGAAGTGACCTTATCAGGACCAAACAGAATTTGTGTTTCAGGTAAGTTGGATCCCGAATCCACAGTGAGAGAAAAATTGGCCACAGTTATAAAAAAGAAGATTTCAAAGATTCAAATGATGATTAAAGATAGCACATGTCCCTCCCCCCCCCCCCCCCCCCCCACCAAAAAACAGCCAAAAAACCCAACCTATTTTCTCCACAAAGATTCATAAACAGAACAAACACAGAAAAACACACAGAGACACGCAAAACTGGCTCTAATGAGAAGAGTTAGAAAAAAAAAAAAAGAGACTATCTACAAATAACAAACAGGTACTTAAAAATAAAGCATGAAAAGGTTTTCTGAAGCAGAAACAGCATCTTCAGCAGTATATCACTAATCTACAGAGTATGAAGTTTATCTCACTCATCAGTTATTAACCGTAGGTTTAATAGTTCCATTAGAGAAGGTAACTCACTCCTTCTCTAATGGTTTCATTTCATTAAGTGACTGTTAATTTCATAACATTTTTCATGAATTGTATCCTATTTACCATTCATAAAGTGAAAATACAAAATATTTAACAATGTGAGACAACAAAAGCCAGGAAACTAAAAATATTGAGCACACTGCTCAGAGATCTTGCCCCTCCCCCCATGTTAGATGTGGTTAGCATTTATGCAAATACATTACTAATATGTATTACAAATTAAGCAGAACAGAATAATCTTTTGCCTAGACTTACAGAACATTTTACATCTTCAATTAGGATGAGCAGCAATAATATTCACTTTGACTTCTCAAATCTGTTTCACATACAGAGAGGTTAATTGGTTGATCTTATGGTATGGATAAAATTCAGTACCTAAATGAGAAGTATTTGAGTATATCTCTATATATATAATATATACAATTACATAGACTTTCCATCATAAAAACACATATACATTCAAGTACCTTTACACTTCATGATAAAGTTACTAAATAGAGTGACAAACAGCTGCAGAAATGAGTTAACTTTAAATCCTGTACAGGAAAAACACTTTTTAGTTACTTCCATGTTATCAACACAGTATTTTTTAACTCTTGGCCAAACACAACCAAATGCTTTTTTTCTTTTTTTCTTTTTTTAAGCTAAATTTATTATTAATATCCCTAGCATGCAAATAAATGTTTAATAGGAAATTGATATACATTTCAAAAGAAAGGATAACTGTGCTTATAGCACAGTATTTAAAAGTAAGTACAGCACATTTATGGATATAAAAGAAATCTAATAGGGTCAAACTTTTAAGTCCACTGACGAACGTTACAAGCAGGTACTTAGAAACATGCTGCATTTTCCCCAAATTCCGTTACCACAACAAACACAAAAAGATGCCGATATCCAGTTCTGTTAAGCACATCCTCAGTTCCACCCATTACACAATATCAAGTAAAAAAACACTTTTGCCTGACTGGTAGCTCAACGGCGCAGCCTATGTGTGCAAAAGTATAACGCAAGAAGTTGAGAGCCATAAACGAGTGCCAGCCCTCTGGTTTTGTTGCATTGAGATAACGAAACATACCTCTAATTTACAACAGTGATCAGCTGCATAAATGAAAGACAATTTTAATATAATAAGCATACGACAGATCTAAATTCATGAAATCATCCACAACATAACAGACAAAACTGAAGCAATTCTGCGGAGAATTCATAAGCAAGTGTAGTTTATTTTGACTTTTTTCCTGTAAAGCTAGATCTGAACCAATGATTTTCACTCATCTTTTATTAGAAAGATACTGCAGGATGTAAATATTTAGGAGACTGATGTAACTTTACCCAAAAACATTTAAAATGCCTATTTAGATACATTAATATTGCTTGGTATGTGTTCATCTGTTCAGAGACGAAACACCTAAATTAGATTTATAATTCAGTTTTCAAATTGATATATTTGAAGTGTGAAGTATACTATGCATATGTGAATCATAAGAGATGAAGGACAGCATTTTACTGCTGCATGCAAATATAAGCAAGCAACAAGGCTTTACATGTACCTAAAAGGAAACAGCTCTCCCACCTTCCCTTCCCCAGAGTCACCCAAATTCAGCAACTCAGCTTTACTGTGACCAGGAGCCAGTTACAGCACAGGGTGATCTAATCATGGATGGTAAAAACTGAGCTGCAGCAGTTGGCAGAGGAGATAGATCAGCTCCTTTCTCTACGGGATGGGGCAGCCTTTTTCAAACTGATTACAGAACAGTTTGTCCACCCCAAGTGAACATCCCAAACCAGGCTAAGCCATGCCACAGCCTCTATTGCTTACTGTGAATTGAGCAATCTTAGGGGGTCTCAGCTGGGGAAAACTGCAAGCAGTGTTCTTAGCTTAGTTAAAGAAACAGTCCCCCAGCTAACTTTCAGACCTCAAAATAAAACCCAAACCAGTATAACTGCTTATCTTTTTTTAATAAAAAGTCTTTTTCTTCCCACCACAATATAAACACATATCAGCAGAAACTTGGTGCCAAAACAAGAAAAATCTTTCAAACAATTAGATGTTTGTATTTTGCATTAGAGAACAAAGTACTAATGGTCTCTATAAAGCCAAGTATACTGACATAAAGAAGTTTTCTTCTTTTTGTCATGCAGAGTTCACTGCTAATCCAGACATAGAGCAGTGTTTTATATTTGCATTCTGTTCCTTTTTTCTATTATTCCATTGTTCTATTATTTACTCAAGCTGTTTAAACAGGTAAAAAGTGCAAAAAACAGAGATGGCATCACGTTACAAACCCAAATCTGTAACAAAACTGCAAACACAGAAATAGATATTTAACTCGAGAAAACTCAAACAGTGAACTTGTTACACAGTATCACTCATTTAAGTGCAAATTAATCTCAGACAAGATTGTAAAATCTCTTTTTAAGATATATTTAAGGAATTCAGTATTTTGTTGCTACCACCTCCCGTATTTTTAGATAAACATGAATTTAATGAAAAAATCCTGTAGTTAAGTCGAGCCCAGATAACTTTGTCCCTTTGTTCTTCAACAGGAATAGTTTTGCAGTTTTGCTTCCAAATACATAAGATGACCACATTTCTTCATGTACATAATTCACATTGTTAATGGTGCTCATCACTGCCTGCTAATAACTGCTTCAGATATTTTCACTTTTTTTTTTTTTTTTTTGAAGAGCTTGTAGGCTTTATAATGCATGGAAATGATACACCACATTCTTGGTACTAAACAGCCCAAACCAAAATATCAAGTGATGGAGAGAGCACAGTGACAACCTGCAAACCATAACCTGCATACCAAACACATCTTGTTTTGTGCAGTGATGACTTTATGAACTTCTAAAGCAGCGCTCTTCAGTGCTGCTTCAAACAGATATCTGAGTTTAGCTATGGACATACTCACATCCTAAAAGGGGCTGTTTATCCAGAAAAAAGTTGAATTCCTACCCCACTGTTTCTCTGATTGCTCTCTGTTTACTTAGTCTAGAATTAAACTGGTCACCCACGTTTTTCAAGTCTGATCCATTAAAATACAACTACACAACTTTCACTGACACAGTTTTTAGTGAAACAGATGTTTATTGGTTAGATCATACTGCTCTACAGAAAATAACTCCCCTGCTGCTTATAAACATTTTTATCAGCCATGTTCAAGTGAAAGAATGATTCCAAAGGGGAGGGGGAAAGAAAAGAAAGAAGATGGGAGGAGTAGAGAAGGATATCATCTACAACATTCATGTGGCCTGTGATACTGCCTAACAAGAAAACTTAAACTTTCTATAAACCTTTCACCAGAAGCAGCAGTATTACTAATACGACATTTCAACTTGTTACCCATATTTCTATGAGCAGAGGAACAGAAGAAACACACACCGTTTTGAGGAAGAAATCTAATGGCACAGTGCAAACAAGAACAATCATTTAAAAAATGCAATGCAAATAAAGCAAAGGGATTTTTTCCAATGGATCTTTCTTCATTATGGAACGGGACATGTAAGAGACTATTGCAACCGCAATTATACTGGCCAACAAATTACCTTGCAGCAGTAAATTAGAAAATGTTCTTCGGCAGTATTCAGTTTAGCATTCTAAACCATCTCCATGCTGAAGGTGGTCTGCATGTTGAACTTAGTACTGTGTGGGTTATAGTCTTTGTTTGCAGTCTTAACTGGGGATTGCACCTTAGCTACCGTAGTTCAAGCGTAAAAATACTTTGTCTGTAACACTATATGCTGTTGCCAGCGACCCTCTAAATCCTTGAACCAACTGTGTCCTCTGGTGTCACAGAAGATAATGCCAATTTATTGCAATGTGTGGCTTTTTTAACTGATTAAAATTAAGCCGTAAACACGTGACAATGGAATTAGCACATTTAGAGAGTCTGTTTTCCCACATCCCATTTTGCGCTACTGCGGCTGATCCCTGCAACTCTACGCGGGTGCAATTTTAATGACTTCGCTTGGTTTTGATGTTCTTATGAAAAAGCAGCGCTTGGTGTTTGTGGAGAAGGTAGATATGGAAGCTGAGTAGCTGTGATTGGGGACACTGTGACATCGTCTCTGTTTTTCGATAGGATCGGTGTCATTTTCCTCCCCACGATAAGACACCTCACTGACAGAGCCCGATTAGGGAAAATTTTATTATAAAATTCACTTCTATCAAACAAGGATGGAGTGATAAACAGTTCAGCCTCAGGGAAGAAACGGGAAAAGGGTTTTTTTTTCCCCTTCTCTCCCCCTCTCCATTTTCTATCTTTTTTTTTTTTTTTTTTTTTAATTTAAGAAAAATTCTCTCTCCTCTTATGACTTTTCCTGAAAGGAATTTAATTGAACATGAACTCCCAAATCGTACAGATCAAAGACATCTGAATGCTATTCCAACATCAGCTGAGTTGTGATACTTCACAATTCAGGAACACAATTAAAAGAAAAAAAGTTAAAAATAAGGATTTTTTTCTGAATTACATTTTCCATCAAACTTTGTAAAATCGAGAGTCTTCTGAAAAGGAAGCCTAGACAGTTGTGAGTTTACCTTCCAGTATTCACTTATGTTTCTCCCTGTTTAGAAAACTGGCAAGCTGCAGGGTAAACAGGGAAAATTGATGCTTGTGGCCCTCTAACGCTGAAGATGGACAAACCTCCAAGGAAGAACATAAAACAAATATTGATTTTTCTTTCTTTATTTTTTTTTTATACTAAAACATCTTTGCTTCTGTGTTTGGTAGTTCACAGAGGATACCTTTAACCTTGCCTCTAGTGCCATATATGCAATATACTTCTGTACACTAATCAGTACATACTTAGACAGCAGAAGTTTTCTCTGGCCGATGGCTTGGGGAACTTTGTGAAAAGAGTAGATGGAGCAATGAACATGGAGTAATTCATCCCAGTCCTTTATTTTGTTACTTCATATTACCTCTCTGAGACACATTCATTAGCTGATTATTAAATAACTCATGATAAAAATAGTCTTGTTCTAAAAACAAAAAGCACATACAATAGAAAAAGAGTGACAGATTACCATGAACCAAATGGGTTTCTTGGTTGTTTAACAATTAAACTCACAAGGCAAACAAAACCCCTAAGCACTGCCAGCTTTTTATTTATGCCCAAAACTGAGTCACTACATTGAAACCATTCCCTCTAGATGGTGGTTCAATGTTTCAGACGCTCCTTAAATGACTTTTAAGCACTTTCAATAAGAACATTACAAATCTGCTGTCAAAGAGAGCCCTAACATTTAAGTCCTTCCAGCAGTGTTCTAGATTTGCTTTTATTAAACAACAATGGGAGGATGTTTACAAGCATATATAATTTTCATTAGGCACACTTGCTGCCAAATACAGAACACATATGATGCAAACTTCACATAACTTCAGTAGCAGCTGCTGCCCCAAAGTAAGAACCTGCCAAAAATCCATGCTTATTAGGCTAAAACATCTTTCTAGAAAACTGTATGTACTATTAACTATGGCCTTAAACTAAGCTGAATATAAGTACTAACTGAAGGGCCTGCTTAAATAAGCACAGCAATAATACTATGATAGACTTGCACAAAGCTCAGTCCCTTGACCTGCTACTTTACTGAAAGAAGAGATGAAAAAGTTAGGTAACACTCCTGTAAATGCCAAGATGCATTCCATCTGTCTCTATTTTCCAACTGAGCACACCTTAACTTTAATAACATAAAAAATTATTTTGATTCTAATACATGCTGTGCAATTGGAAAAAAAATCAGTACTCAATCGCCAATAAGAACGGGTTTTCAAACACTACTTCAACAAAAACAAACTTCGGTCTGAAAAAAGTATGACTAATGAAGGTAAAAGCAGAGCAATAAAAGGACAAGCTGGAACTGCTACAAATCTCTTCTGAGCCTTATTTTAAGCAATAAATTAGTGATTTCAGTATAGAAGTAACCGGAGGAAGAAGGTACATCCTTTGATTAGTGGTCTGCTAGATGGATTTCCCTCAGTGACTTCTCAGAAACCATTTGTTTCTGATTAAGTGTAATTGCAGCATAAGGGCTGTTAACAGTGTATTAAGGAAAAAAAAAAAAAAAAAAAAAAGAGCACATACAAAAAAACCCAACAGCTCAACAATCCCATCTAAGCACTGAGGAACTCTAATTAGCAAAAATATGGCAATAAGGTCGCACTCCCCTACAATTTCATTCCATGCAAATGTCTTTAAATCTGCCTGGAACTTACCACTCCCCACAAAATACAATAAATGTTAAAAATAATCGAGCCTCCTACTTGAATAACACAGACAGCTGACTGCTATGATATTGTCTTTGAGCTGGCTGTTAACTTCCCCTCTGCATGCAGACTGAACAGGGAGCCTGCAAGAACGACTGGCAGGAAACAAAGGTGAGATCAGAAAGAGGCATCTTTCCGCTCTGTTTAAATACACAGAGTTGCAGTTTGTAACATAAAAAAAGGGTCACATAGAGCACCAGCATCCAAGTGAATAATTAATATCTTTACGGTTCTTCCCACAGTTGTTTTTTGTTTGTTTGTTTGTTTTCTCCTGGAATATCCCCAAATAGCAGCACTAACTGGAGGGGGCACGCTTGAAGTCTCCTGGAAGGAGCAGGTAATTCCCTTTCTGTCCCCAAGACATGTAGCACATGAGTCGCCTATGTGGATCTGTGTAGCTCTAAATACATTTATCTAGAAGAAATAGTCAAACAGTCTTTGTAAGAGGAAGGTCTGATTGGTGAGTGGAAAATTGATACAGTGGAGCGAAGAATAACTGATCAAGAGATAATCCAGTGTGGCAATGTAGTGCTGCAGCACTGTAGCTTCAGCCTTCATTGGGTGGTGAGTGTAGGGTGATGGAAGAAAAGGATGGGCTTCTGTTGTTTGCATTTGAAGTACGAGGGAGGCATGGTGTGAGCAAACTTCAGATGTGAAGAACAAAAGCCCAGTTTTTCTCTATACCATCTTTAACCATATGATGAAGCCTAAAGCTGAAACACTGTACTACTACATTTTTTGCAGCTGATACTCTGCTTTTCTGCTTTTTCCTTTATAAAGCAGAGATGCAAATATCTGCATACTGCATTCAGTGGGTGTATAGCTTCACTTTCATTTCGTATCCCACTGCATGTTCTCGCCTGACCTTAACTCACACTATAATTTCCCAGATTGTTAAAATATATCACGCTCATTACAGGCATAATCAAACATTTCCCAAACAGGGCTGTACCTAACTTATACTTAAAATTATTTCAGCAAGGATTTAACATTGACATATCTTCTCATTTCATATAAATGAATAATTTGGACAGAAGAAGAGTACCTAAGCCGGTGGTGGATCAGAGTGTGCCAGTTACAGGAGCACTTAAGCGCCCATTGGCACAGCAAGACTCAAAGACCCGGTAGGTTTCAAAGAAGCACTTTTTTTTCCTTCTAGAACTCTTTGCTTTCTAGTAAAGCTGCAACCACAATGTTCTCTCTCTTAATGCCACCATAAAAAATCAAAACACTTTAAAACAAATTGATGTCCTCTTTAATACAGTCATCACATCATCACAGTGCCCTTGCACCCTGCTTGGTGACAACCAGGGGGATGCATACCACACATCTCTCTCTTGCTTGCTCTTTTTTTTTTTTTTTTTTTAAAGCATTGAAGCAGGCAACAAAGGAGAGAAAGACTGGGAGAGACACTCAATTGAGATATTGGCACCTTTGATTGACAAGACCTAATCAGCTTATCTCCACACTAATAAAGTTGATGGCCTGTGGAGCTGGTGTATGTCCAGCTTCAAGTGAACTTTCAGTAGCCAAAGCCTCAAGGGCCAGGACTCAGACTGAGCTTATCTAAACTGATTTAAATCAATTCCTAATGGGCTATTTCAATTTGATCAATTTGAAAGGATGGAAACCTGTAACCATTTGACTCAATTGTCTTGATTCATGCTGGCATCACTGGAGATTTGGTCAGAGCTGCAAACTATTTATCTACAGTGAAACAAGGGAGTGCAACTGATACATTTCTGAAGTAATTTGACCCTCCTTTTGGTATTACTCAGTCTGTTCCAAATCAAGGGCTTTAGAAAACTACTGTTGTACATGCAACCCAATAAAACATTTTGAATGACACTATTCCAAAACGAGAAGAGTGAACATCAGACACAAAGCAACCTGTGCCACAAAGAGGGACTGAACTGGTTGTTTCTGTTTTTTTCTCTTGGACAATTCTGTTTGCTTTTCTAAATTAACCAAGTCCTTTATATGTTTTGAGGGAATGCCTGTTTAGTCAAAGGTGTGATGGCACAACAGAATGCTGGAATAGGAGCAATTTGAACATTCAGATGGATTGCATTAACTACGAGCAGAATTAAACAATTCACTTTCAAAAGTTCTTGAAATGCAGTTTAAAAAGCTTACTGCACTTTCAACTTCAGAATAACAAGTCAAGGAAGCATATGTGGCTATATGTATTACATTGCACTGAGAAAAACATTTGCTCCTTCCCTCAGAGTAAATCATTAAGTTTGTAACAGATTCCATAGCATCAAAGTGCACCTACACAAATTACTCATTGAATTAGGAACTCTGATTTCCATACAAACAAAGTGATATCTTTGAGAAAACATAACAATCCCATAAACATAGAATCATCTTAATAAGGGAAACTGCGTGCTTGTATCAAAACATGAACAGTACAAGCAGGAACCTGTAAAGAATTCTTCAGTCAATAGCACACATTAACACCTTAGAAATGTCCTGTGTTTAATAGAGGTAATTTAAGCACTTTCTAAAGGAAGAGTTTTTTTGGTATTAATACCAGATTACAAAAAACCCTGAGCAATATTTTCATTCAGATTGTGGTTTTCAAGCTGTAATTGCTTTATACAAAATCCACTCTAGTGTTATCACTCAATATCATCTTCACTGCTGTACATCTGAAGATAATTTTGCAATAAAACTTAATTGATAGAGCTTATTTTTCACTAATCTCTTAATACAGAAAAATGAAAAAGTACTAACAGTATGTATTATAAGCTATGACCCTCACAGTGCAGCACATTTCTAGTTTATCAAGCTAAAATAGATCCATTTTATGGCATCAAATATTTTATACACTTTAATAATGTCGAGACTTTTTCCCAAAATAGGAAGTAAATGGAAAATTCTTCTAATAAAGCAAAACAGAGAGAGTAAAAGTAATGCACAAAGAGGCTGAGCTGAACATCTCATCACATAACATTGCCTGTTCGTGCCCCACTGACCATTAATGCAAAAACTCAAAATGTTCCAATTATGGAAATTGGTGAATGTGTCATCAGTAAAATACACTGAGAATTTACATTCAGTGATTTAATAGTTACAAAATGAATTCATTCTGACACACCACATACACAGGATTCTTAGGAAGACTTTTTAATAAAGGAATTATGGACTATATTATACTCCCTTCTGAGTAAGTTAGACCTACCATCATTCTTAGGAGCTCCTCATCAACTAAGTAAACAGTTCTAGTAATTTCAAAGGATATTTCACAGCCAAATGATGCTTTAGATGTTCACAGCAGAGGACTGGAAGTTTGAATTCCTAAGGCTTTTTTTCCTTGAAAAATACTATACACTATAAAGAAAATACTTGCAGTGTAGAAAAGTCGCCATATGCAAGATGACCATTAAGGCATCATGAGAACTGACATCAGTACCACCTTCCGTAATGCTGGGGCTATTTTGATATCCAAACACAGTAGCAATGCTCTTCAGCAGAGTGGACAGCAGTCAAAAAATAAGTGGCTTGCAAAATCAAGGAGCTTGAATCAAATGTGTCTAACAAGGAACTGTTGTGGTGGACCTAGACTTTATTCCCCAATCTACTACCAAAATCTGATAAGACATTTTGGCACATTGAATAGCCAGCTGCTGCTCTGTAGCTGGTGTGGACTGAAAAGGGATAATCCAAAACTGTAAGACTAATATGATCTCTCTACTCCTGATTTGTGACCAGGAACTTTCTGCCCTCTCAAAATATGCCAACTTCCTCCATCATTCGCTCTTTTCTTGTACAACTCAAAGTGTATGGTTACTCAAAGGTAACTCAGAGCATAAAATCCATAGGAAACTGTTCCCATGATTTGGGTTGACTGTGTAGTCTTATGTAGGACTATATCCATTGATATTTCCTATCTGATGAGTCAGGACTACTTCTATAAGAGAGAATAGATACTGCATAATCACTAATAATGTCCTTCCAGATCTGCTCCAGCACCCTTTCCTGGGATTCAGAGATTAGGCTAGCTTAGTGCTTATTTATTTATTTTCATTTAATTTCATTATGCTTTTGGTCTTCCTATCAACAAGACTAATGCAATACCATTAACCTCATTCCTCAGATGGTCAACATGGATGGACAAAGTTCTTGGAGCTCATGGAAGTAAAGAGCAAAATTGTATTGCCATCAAATTGGCAAAAAAACCACCAAACAACCCACAACACAAACACTGCAGCCACTTCATTCTGTAAAAATAAAACCAGTGCTTTATTTTTTCATTTGAATACCTCTCACACTGTCATTTAATGAAGGAAAAGTTTTTTAAACATAGCAATCAGTTTGCCAAGATCACTGCAGGTGTATCAGACAGAATTAATGACAGTAAAAGGCTGACAGACTTGTGCTTTGTCTTCTGTGAGTGAAAACGCCACCCTCCAGACCAGATAAAAATCAGCCTCTACCTTTTTTTTGGCAGTCAGATCACAACAAGGCCAAAGTAATATTAAATCATTTATGAGGTTTTTAAGTTTAAATATCAAAGTGATATATATGCAGAGGAACTGTTATGACATTTGAATTTCAGCAATAGGCATTTTTTAGACATTTCAAACTATGTAAAACCTGACATTTCAGTGTTTATATACAAAACTTGCTATGATACAAAATAACACCTCTCCACCAATACTTTGTCATTTAAAACTTTTTTTTTTTTTTTTTTTTTTTCCAAATATAGTCACATAGTTATAACTTCAACTTGCTGAAGAGCATATTCTTGACTAGGAGCCTGTCATCTTCATGCAAATAGGAAAGATCTACTGTATATTAATTATGATTTTTACAGTCATCATTTTCATTCTCCTTGTTTCTCATAGTCTCCCATCCCCCTTACTATTCACGTAGAAATGTTCTTTGGCAGCTAAAATAATAGTACTTTTATGCAATGTTATGATGAAGTGCACCAGAGAAAATGAAATGAAATGGAAAACCCAAAAAATGAAAACAACACAGGTGATATACATCTGTTTGGGGCACTACTTTTATGAGATATGGGAAATAACACATATTACTCATCAATTATTCTATAATGTACAATGCCTGTCTCCTCAAGCTTCTAACAGCCAGGATTGAAATGTTTTGACATGATGATCTCAAGGTGGAAATACTGAAGGCGTTAAAATACAGATATAACTACGTGATAATGAAGAACAAAATGTGTACCATTTTCTTGCAGTCATAGTTTGCAAATTAACAAGCTGCTATTGATTTTTCTTTGAGGTCAATAACAGCATTTATTGATCTGAGAAGTTAATACTGACTGAGGTCAATACTACATCTCAGGGGTCAAAAAATCTGGATACTTACTTCTGTTTCCTGTCCATATATAAATATTACATAGTCAAAATGGGCACATTTAATCTTTGGAGATAAGAAAGTACCGTATTTGACATGATACAAAAATTCAAAAGTATAAAAAGTTAAGAATAGAGCCTACTAGCATCATTTTCTAACAGGTTTTCAACACTGCATCTTATATTAATCCAGAAGCTCATGAAATTTCTGGATTTATCATCTCCAAAGCACACAACAGTCATTACTGAGACTCAATTACACAGAAATGCATAAGTAAATTAATGCTCATAAAAGAAGTACCTAAATTCAGTACTGGACTTCTTACTGGAGACTCTTATGGCCCATTCTTTAAAATGTGATTTCCAGCAAAATCGAGATAAATACTTCTGCCTTTAACTGGTCAGACTCCAGCCATTTTCCTTCTGATTTGTACCTTGTAATTCAAGCCACCTCACCTCTGAAGGAAAAGAGGAAGCGAGCTATTTGTGTCTCAATATTTTGAAGCTTGAGGTTTACTCTTAGAAAATGGTTGGGAAGAAAATAAGCTGCAGGAAATGCAAAGCTCATTCAGGTATAGATACACCATTATAACAAATCCTGAGTAATGTAATTTCTCAGAATGCATAAGTTAGATATTAGATTACTAAAGAATTTTATTTGTATGGAGATGCTCTTAATCTAAAGCACAAGCAGAGAATAACGTGCATTACTGGCAAGCATTTAAAACAAGGACATTAATGATAATACTCAGAGCATTTGAAGAACTGAACAATTTAAGAACTTTCCATGATTACCATCACACAAGGTGGAAACTGAAATTTTACATTTGAAGAGACTGTAACAAAAAGACTGACAGCCACCAAGTTGTACAGAACTCAGACTGTTAATAATCTTCAGATCTGTGGTGGATTTAGGAATATAAACACAGGTCATCTGCTTTTTGGGATCAGTAACCAAGTAGCTGAACAAATACAGGCGCATCACAAGAGGACAGAGTTATGTTCACTAATAATTCAGTATTTTACCTGCCCATAACAGAACTTCATTTATGTTTCCATAAATTTACATGGCAAATATTCAGTAAAATGAATTCTTCTGTTACCAGAATATGTCCCAGACAAAAAGGTGCGAGCATGCTAATGCAAAGCATTGGAGGTGAATAAAAGGGCTTGTTTGTTACAAGTGGTCCAAGTTTTTAAAGTCCTTAAATAATTATGTCATTATGCACTTACCTATAAAAGGAGTTATATAAAATATAAAAACTATTAAAAGGAGAACAAAGTAAATCAGTAAGCATCAATCTTTACAAACATATAGACCTGCACATTTGATTTATTTCAAAACACAACACTGAGAGAAATTCCTAAAAACTCTAACATCATAAGCTTTATTGTGTAGAGTATTTTAGTATGTACACAATTAGAAAACTCTTCACTTTGTCACTAACATTTGCAAAAAGTCTGATTAATCGCTTTAAATTGAGAAAACACCATATTTCCTATATTGTTTAGAACAGATCCTCGTCATTAAATTTAAAAATTTCAATTTTTTTTCCTAAAAGGAATTAAAATACATTTAATATGATATCTAAAGTTCAGTCTTAGAACTTCTCCACTTGATATTACTTTCACTAGTGCAGCAAACCCCATTACTAAAATGACAAAAGTAATTACGTAGGTAGTAAAGCAAATATAATCAGGCCATTGGATGGAATTTCTCAAGATGGCATTCCACTCAATTGTTGTACAAGTGCCAAGACATGCAACATGTGGAAATCTTACAAAACTCAATTACAAAAATAAGAGTCGTATTTTCAAGACATGGAATAAAATCAAAAGCTACTGCATCTACGCAAATAATCAATATAATAAAGACAGAAACACTCTCCTATCTAATTGATTTGCATGCTTCGAGTATACGTAACACTTGCCTGTCAAGAACCTACAAGAGAGCTAAACAGGAACTAAATCCCCAAATACACGAACACTCTCCAAAATCTCCATATTTATAGTCACAGAGGCCATAAAATACGGAAAAGCTCATCGCAGTAGAAACCAGCCAAGCAGATGTCAGAGTCTGCCTTTATACCAAAGTTAGTCCTTTCACAATAAACAATGAAAAGCACATGACTCATTTCATAAAAACACCAACTAGGATGTTTAGGTACACCTGATACCTGTATTAAGATATCATGGCACTGAACTTGACCTCAGTACAAGCTCATGGAAACATGTTCTTGCAAGTCTTTTTTCTGATGTACAAGCAAAGCAGCCAACTTCCCCAGCATGCACATCAACGCATGCAGCCACACACACTTGGAATTCAATACATATTTATGCTCTGCCAATTACTGCCACTGTTTACAATCACGACTTATTACAGTGGTGACTAGGCCAAGAGTATGAAGTTCCATATAAAACTTAATGTTTACATATTTTGAGCGAGTGAAGTAATGTGAGTTAAGTATTAGCAAATGGCAGAAAAACAACAAAGCAAGAGACAGCTGATGCTGGAAAGTAGATTTTGGAAGGGTTGACAATACAGAAAACAACGCCACAAAAATCAGTAGAAGGATTCTCATAAGTGGACTAGTAAATTCATTAGCACAAAATGCTATGATGCGATTTAAACTAGATGTAGAAATAAAATCTAGATAACATCATTCCTCATTCCACACTGAGATGAGAACGGCATTTTTCAATCGGCTGCTTTTATGTCTCACTTGGGGACAGAAGTTTGAGCTTTTCTCCCTCCTTATTTCTACCAGAAGAAAAAAAGAATAGTATTTGTGTAACTATAGTTCTGCAGTCCCAAGTTGCAAAAGGGCAAAATACTGCACTTGAAAGATGATCTATCATGAGAACCCTTTTGATATTGACTTTACCTAGAAAAGCATGTTCAATACAAATAATTTTTTAATGTTAAACTTTGTTCTCTAGTGCAATTGGAGGAAAACACTGTTAGCCTGACAGGAAGAAGAGACACAAAGCTTCAAACAAGATATATATAAGAAACAAAAACAAACAACTAAGGTGTATTTTATATTTTCAAGCCTAAGCTCATCAACTTTTCTTCTTGATGTAAACTGAATATAAAGAGTCTTTGCCCAACAAGATCTCACGCTGTGCAAATTCATCGGTGCCCATGTAGTGAAAAATCCATTAAAACCTACTGAAAATCATGTTGTTTACTCAGGCACCCAAAATAATAATTCATTAAAGTACAGCTAACATTTTATGGACAACAAAATTACTAGATTTAACCATTAAAATAGCAAGGCATTAACATACTTCAAAATCCATTCTTGTAATTCTGTTAATCTATGCTTTTCTTGCAACACTGCAAAGCCAGCATCAGTTGGAATCAATTCATTTCACTGCATGAAAGTTTTAAAAAACTTTGTGTTGTATAGAATGGAGAAAGAGGTGAAACTGAGTAGAAGTGAAGATTGTCTAGGGGCAACTTACGAGGATTTCAATACTGCTCATTATAAAGTACTTCCAAAGTATCATAGACTTTCAGGTCAAGCTCTCTACAATTTGCTTCTGTCAGAGAGAATATGAAACCTGACCAAGAACATTTTTCAGGCCAACAATAGTTGATCACCTCCTTATTGGAGCCATTACTTTATGTTTGTCATTGATTTATTACAATGGGTTGTCTAATTATAGAACAACCTGAGTGTTTTAGATGGGTGGTTAAGCAACACAAACACACTGGCTGGCAACGCTATACAAATGAGGAAGGATTTGGAATGTATTTGGAAGAAAGATAAACTTGAGAATACTTCCATTATGTCCTTGCCACACCAAGATAGATCGGAGAGTTTACTTGGACTATTAGGAACAACAGCTACTATTCACTCAGATTAACACTGTCTGCCTTCTTCCCTTGTTTTGCCTTAGCTGTTCAGAGCCAAGGTAAGAACACATGCTTCCTTTAACAAGTGCAAGTTAGCTTTACAAGGCCCAATTCCAAACAGAGAATTCTAGTTTGAAAACTAGATAAATAAATCCAAGGAAGGCTAAAGGTGAAAAGCAATGATTTGGAAATCTTAATCTCAAGCACTGATTAAGCTAAGTAACATTTTAAGTAAGTAATAGCATTCAGAACTGGACAGAAAATTCAGGAATTTTAATGTAAGGGGAAACCTCCGTGAAGTTATTTCAAGCATGAAAGGTATCATAACCTTAGACTACTTGAAACACAGTTTCAGATGCAAGAAATTTTGTGCTAAATTACTTCCCATTCATTCCAGATAAAAATAAAAATCATACAGACATGGAATAAAATCTGTGATTTGAAAACTATGTTTCCATTACATCAAGTATCTTTGAGAAGATACTGCAGTGTTTTGCTCATCCAAAAATCCATCTTAAACAAGCTTATTTCAACTGGATCTCTACTCCTAACAAGACCAGTTTTGAATTTCTTATTGACATTAAACATAATAACAAATTCCTGGTCGTTTGTAACTATTAAACTGGAACTTCTTCCAGAACAGGGGACAGAAGCCAAATTTGGATCTCTTTTCCCTGCTATACCATAGCAAATCTGTACTACTGAACAGATATGACATTCCTTATTTGCTGCATTAATGGTATAATCCCAAACCTACTGACGTGAAAGGAAAGATAAACATCCATTTTATTGGAATTCAAGTTGAAAGGTGCTGAGTATCCGAAGATAAGATTTTAACAGAAGTGATCTTACAATACTGCATACAGCGTGAAAAACTCTGTGAAAGATACTTTCTTGTAACCTTAAAAATAGTTGGAAAAGTTCAGTCTTTTTCTCTTACCTCTAATTTCTAAAGGGTTTTTATTAGGTTGGTTTTGGTACTCTGAAGCAGTTAGAGAACAGTACTTCACTAGTGAACAACTCAGTCTCTCCTTACTTTACGGTACCACTGTTCTGACATGTACCATTTTTACATGGCTACGAAGAAAACAATCTACACCTCATACAAATATGAAATTACTGATACTCCAGAACATAATTTTCAGATATCCTGCCTTTGAGTCAAAACACACAAATGCAGAGCGAATAGGCTTTGAAAAGTATTAGATGAGGCAATTGTTTTTTTTACTGGGTAAACTTTTTACGACCATAAACACAAAATACCCACTCTGCTGTTGAATCAAATCTTCGACAGGAAACCCAGAGCTAAGCAAAATGGAGATGGTGCCATAAATTGCATTAAAATGGCAGGGTATCTAGAAATAGACTAAGTATGACAGATAAAATAGAACTATGAAGGTCAGAGGAGGGAATGCTGGGAGGAAAGATGAAGAGGTAGCAGCACTCAGCATCAGACGGAGCAGCTCTGTGGCTGGACAAGCAACAAACCAGCAACAACAACAAAAAAAACCAACCAACAAACAAACAAACAACATTCAAACTGAAGTTGCAAAAATCACCTCACTGGTACAAATAAATGAACCAAGTAGCCTGGTCTGTCCACACTCCGCCGATGCTGTTTATGATTTTACAAGGCAGTAACTTTACCTTAGCAAGATTCCCCCTAAAACCAGACAGTTTGGATACTCTTGAGGAATGACATCCCGAGAAACAAAAATTTCTCTCTATTTATTCCTCCTCCTCTGTGCTTTAAAGTCTAGACTCCAAAGAAGGGCAGAGGGCTTAGGGATGTGGTAATGCAATATCCCACTTCAAAATGTATTTCCAAAACAATAAACAGATTTTAATAGAAATCAGTCAGCAAAGAAAAAAAAAATTATATATGAAACATGAAATACCATTCCTAGCAGAAGAAACAGGGATCATGAAAAAGCTCTCTCTGATGCTAACTGGAAACTGCATAAAAACTCATTTCACTGCAGAAACTTTGGATTAAGATTTCAGTAGAAAGATGTTCTGGCATATCAAAGAAACACCTGAGGAAGAGATATTGGTATATGCTCCAAAACTCAGAAACCCTCTTTCTCTAATGAAAGGTTTTACATACAGTATTCCCATATACATGTATGAATAATTCACTAGAGATGAAATAGGTGGATATTAAGTGTAAATATCTGGGACAGGAACAGCCTCTTTTTATTTAAAGCACGGGCCACTAGGCACAAGGTCCTAATTTTCAGAACTTGTTTTCCATTTACATACTCTTAGTTATCTGGAACTCAAATGCAATTGGAATACACACGCACCTGAAGACAGAACACAGGTGTAAATGCCTAAGTGATGTTAACTAACACAAATAAAACATTAAGCATACAATATTACAACACAAAAGAAGCAACACCCCTCAGACCAATCTAATGTAGCTCTACGCGTACAAATACTAAGGTTGGGTTTTTGTTAAATTAACACTGAATATTGGTAATGTGATGGAAAGCACAACAAGCAGAGCAGCAAGAACCCAGCCTGCAGCAAGTAAGGATCTGCTAAAATGCAACAGAAGTAGGCCTAAAATTTAAGGGAAAGAAGCTGCCTACCTTCAGAAGGCCTGTAATGTCCTCAAGCACACAGGGATCTCCAGCAAAATACCCTTAAATGAGGTCTGGTAGGGTTGGATCCTGGCTCCACACCTTCTGATCACTCAAGGGGATTGCTTGCACCTGTTGCTTGCACCTGAGCTCCCCTTGGTTGGTCCTGCCTTCCCACCAGGTGCTCAATCACTGCTTCAAGCTGTGACTTAGCATTTCTACTACAAAGTTAGAGCTACTTAAAATTCTTCTAAGCTTAGCAAACTCTTCTTAGTTTTATCAAATTAACACTTACTCTACTGTCAGCCCTAAAAGCCAGACCCCAGCCTTGCAACTGAAATGGTATCAAATTAGTAAATATACTTGTTTCAATTTTTAAGGTATTATATGTTATATGACATATTATATGTCAGCTCTGGTGAACATCTTGTTTATGTGATACCTGAATAGCACAACAACCCTATCAAATACAAAGAAGGTCCTTCATTGCTGGAATTTGAATTTGTTTTCAGGATGTTGCACTAGTGAAAGGAGTCAGGAATCCTGGCCTGTCACATACTGCTTAGAACAATGCACTGTATTAAATCCTATTTGTCACATTTGGTAAGAAACCTACAGGAGCTGTATTAAAATAGTTCCTTATTCATGCTAAAATCATTGAACCTCCAGGAACCCTCTATAAACATTTAACACAATTTCACCGATTCCTTGACTATACTTTCATTCAACTCTGCATGCAGATAAGATGCTAACTGTAATTATTTCATAAAGAAATAAACATAACTCTTTGTCTAATGAGATTCTCATTTGCTTTCCAACTAGAAGGGTGCCAATACTTTGGGGAGGGCCTGACCATCTGCCTGTCAGCCAGGCTACCAGTACATTACATTATATATTTATGGATGTTTCCACAAAGGGAGGTTCATTACAACAGCCACTGAAAGCCACTGAAATTTACTTGGATCCCCTAGCACTGAGAATTATTCATGTTATACAAGGGTGGTTCTGTCAATTGCTCAGAGGTATTTCTCCTTTAACTTCTCCAGAACTGCATATAACTCAGATTTCCACACAGCAAGGAGAATGGCAACATATTTTAAGCAAACTAAAGACACGGAAGATATTTCTATTAATGGAACAACAGAGGTTTTCTTCTTTTGAGTTCTTTGCTTTAAAATGCCAAACTACAAATTCTTCTAGTAGCTCAGATACCTAAGAGATACACAGAGCCACAGCATAATATACAATAATCATCACTAAAAGATGCAAGCTTAACACTTGTTCTTAGGTTGTGCATACTGTAAAGAAATATCTAAGCTTCACAAAGAAAAGTACTCCGCAATAACCAACAACTACATGGTTTTGTCAAAAGTCGCATCCCTTTACATTGTCATGAAACAATCTGATGTCTACGTAGATATACATACACACAATAGTTGCTTTTTCTTTTTCCTGGAAAGGGTCCAAGAGTTGAAAAGAATTTATAGAAAACAATTCAAACTTAATTGCTATGGTTCCCCACAACAAGGCTTGCTTTCCCTTTTCCTGATATAGGAAAAGTACATTCACATTTGCATTTAATAAAAACACTGTCCATTTGTTTCCTATAGCTCAGAGTGAAGTTTATGGAACACTGAGAAATACAGAGAGAAGAGATTACTCAGATTACTAATGACAAATGGATACATAAAAGCACACAGGTACTACATCACAAAGACTGCTGCAAAACAATGACTTCAGTATTATCCATTTTACTTCTTAATATCATTGAGTGGTGCTGGAAACAGGCCATAAACTCTAATGTCTGCTTCCTATCACCAAAGCTGAAAGGAATAGGAAAATAGAAAAATAACAACAAGTAATAACTTTTAAAACAACATTTTGATTTTAGAAAGCAGGTGAGAGCATTCTGCAGTGCCATTGACCATAATTAATAGTCACCTTACTTGGTAGAAACAACAGGGACCCTCAAGAATCAAAAGGCCACTGGTTTTCCTGATATGTCCTGAGAGTTGACCCTCACATGTGTTTGTGCTGTGCAATTTGGTCAATTAATGCGCAGATGTTCTGATGAACTTTCTTGTCTGTGAAATCAGCAACTCAAATGCCTGTTATATTTGCAACATACCACCTTGAGTATTTAGGATGATGTTCTTCTCATTGCAGCAGTCATAGTACTATGGAACTGGTTACTAGACAGTAAATGCTCCACTTAGTCATTCAGAAGGTTTATAGTGTAGATTTAGACATCCTCTGCAACAAACGATAGCCAACAAACTAGAAAAGCCTGACAGGTGGTGCAGTTAGTGCTGCAGAGATGGTGTCAAAAGTGGCAGCACATTCAGACTCCACTGAAGTACATGCGCCAATGGCATCACTCAAAGAAAGAAGTCAGACCTTCTGAGAGACCTCAGCGTGTATGAAGAACTGTACATAAGATGAAAGGGCTTATCAATTCAGAGATGCAAACAGCAAAAAAGCTTCCAATTTATCATGGTAAGTTGCAGGAATGGCAATGCGAAATTGCATTAAATTAGTTACGTGATGTTAGTTTAATCTTTAGATGATCACAGGGGCAGGTTAAAATGGTATATGTATTTTTACTGATGAAGGTAATAAGAAAGCCCCAAATCTG
Organism: Coturnix japonica; assembly: GCF_054131305.1. Lineage (NCBI taxonomy): Eukaryota > Metazoa > Chordata > Aves > Galliformes > Phasianidae > Coturnix > Coturnix japonica. Next base: position 25,512,020 of record NC_140670.1, on the reverse strand, counting down.
ACTCATTCTACAGGTGAAAATGATCCAGGTTCATTACAAGAAGCAGCATACACATTCATAATTATGAAAAGACATCATACAAAGAAAGCAGAATAGATACTTAATAGTTGTCACTTCTGCCCCTGCACCTTCACAGAGTCACAGAACAGCTGATGATGGAAAGAGATCTTTTGAGATCACCTAGTGCAACCCCCTGCTCAAATAGGGTAACCAAGAACAAAGCACTGCGTCCAGTCAGATTTTTAATGTCTTCAGAGATGGATATAACCACTGTGCTGCCAATTTCATTGTTTGACCACTCTCACTATGAAAAAGTGTTTTCTTGCGTTCAGATGGAATTGCACTGGTTTTAATTTGTGCCCATTGCCTCTTGTTCTGTCATACAGTATTAGTGAGAAGAGTCTTCAGTCTCTGTTTTCTCCCTTAAGCTATTTCTATATAATGATAAGATCCCTATAAGCCTTCTCTTTTCCACGCTGAACAATCTCAGCTTTTTCAGCCTCTTCCCAGGTGAAAGATGCTCCAATCTCTTAATTTTTCTTTCTGGTCTTTTGCTCAAATCAGTCCAGTAAGCTAATGTCCTTGTTGTACTGGGGAGCCCAGACTTTGGAGCAAGACTCCAGATGTGGCCTAAGCAGTGCCAAGTAAATAAGATCTTTATGCAACAATAGTAAAGATGAAGGCAAGCCAACTGGATGACGAGCTGAAGCTCCAAAATGAAATTATTTAACATAGCATCTCAATGAAAAATGATCATGCAGTAACACCAAAAGTAAATTCTTTCATTGCACTGAATTAATGTAAACTCCTTCATACCTAGAGTTGTCATGATTCATGGAAAGAGCTAAGTATAATTAAACTCTTCTCATAAAAATCTTCTGCAAAGATCTACATCGCAATGATGCAAATGTTTCCAAACCACAATCTCCAAATTATTTAATACTAATATACCATATAACACAGCTACCCTAGTAGCCATCACATATTTTAGGCAACAAGAACTGTGTATGTCACTGCTCATTATAGTAAGTAAAGGCAGACACAATGATGGGGTATATTAGTGTGTTTAATTCTGTGTCGTTGTACCTGGTTTTGATGCCAAAAGTCACCTTTTCCATAAAAATATACATTTGCTCTCCAATCGTATTTCTCAGAAATCACCATGGAGATAAGCAATGGAAGTTAACATCATCACTATTCCTATAAAGAATATTCCAAAAAGAGTAAAAAAGGATATAAGATATTCCTTCTCCAAAAAGATCAGGCTGAATTTTTATATGCATTTCTTTATGAAAGATCCAGAGTCATCTACAGTAGATGAGAAATCATTCTGGACCAATTTAAAATAGCTATTAAAATAAAAAAAAACCCAAGCCTTTATGACCACTGATATAAGAGACAAGAAAATCTACAGGAAAGCAAATTTAACTGCAATCACATGTCCATTTCTACTAACATATCATCTTCTAGAGGAAGAGATTTAATTCTCCCTGTGTCCTCCAAAATCTACACTGTATGTTCCATAGTTCCATTTCATTATTGTTCAGAACACTAAACCCAGAATAATTAAAATGCAGGCGCTTTAGTAACACCACTCATTTAGCTTAGCCATATTTAACTCTAGGAGGGTTGAACTTAATTTACCTCTTAAACAAGGCTTGAGTTCTAAAAAGATACTGGAACATATCAGTTAATTGGGATTCTCTGCAAATTACTTCGCTGTTGAAACATACATTTTCTGCAACTTTCTGTAACTTCACATAAGCTTTATTTAGGGGGATTAGGTTTTGGAGGCTTTACTATTGCCAGTTTAAAACATGCAGATAGAGAGAAAATGCCCAAACTTAGTAAAAACATTTTGAAAATGCCAACTAAAGAGTTGCAGTCAATAATAGAAACTAATTCAATAACTGAGCCTGAAATGTAGCCTTCTCCTTTAATTTGATTCTATCTGTATATTTTAGGGTATTGTTTGTTTACTTCTCTCACCGCAAAGAAA